>NC_022012.1:93769854-93783692 GCF_000317375.1 Microtus ochrogaster | reverse complement strand
CTCGTGACTGTGGAAGACCGTCACGTTAAATGATGGCCTCATGACTGTGGAAGACCCTTCACATTAAATCACAGTCTCATGACTGTGATGCTCCTACTACCCTATTTGCCTCTCACTGACCCCTCATGTTTCTTGTCTCCATCCCTCTATCTCCACTTCTCATGCTCCAGTCTCCAGTCATAAGAGAGACAGAGAGAGAGTTGCATATTCTATGAAATCCTGTTGTAGAGTCTCTGCGAATCCTAGAAAACAAGCCGAGAATCACAACAGATTACACACTTGATGAATTACTCTTATGGCAGATGGGCTTTGGTGTTCAGGGCAAAGAGCCATTTGGTGTGACTCTTGAGCACCTATCTCTTCACCAGGTAGCCTGGACCAACTCTGCAGATGAAGAAGCTGAGGAAGTTGCTTGAGATTGCAATGATACACCTTAGACACGTGATTTATTTATTTATTTATTTGGTTTTGGTTTTTCGTGACAGGTTTTCTCTGTGTAGCTCTGGCTGCCCAGAACTAGCTATTGTAGATCAGGCTGACCTTGAATTCACAGAGATCTGCCTGCTTCTACCTCCCAGCTGGGACTAAAGGCACGTGCCACCACTGCCCAGTGACACATGATGCTTTGTTTTGTTTGAGATAGTCTCACTTTTAGCCCAGGCTGGCCTAAAATTCACTAGGTTTCCCAGATTAGCCTCAAACTCACAGCGATCCTCCTATCTCAGCCTCCCAAGTGCTGGGGTTCCAGGTGTGCACCACTTTACCTGATTTGGATGAAAGATTTAAAGATTTTTTATGTGTTTATATCTGTGTGTATGTGAGTACAGGGGCCACAGAGGCCAGAAGAGAGTGTCAGGTCCCCTGAAGGCAGTTTCAGGTGGTTGTGAGCTGCTTGATGCAGGTGATGGGAACTGAACTCAGGTCCCCCACAAGAGAAGGATATGCTCTTCTCTTAACCATGGAACCATCCTTCTAAGCCAAATTATTTTTGATGTAAATATTATACACTAACTGGAGCAGCTCTTATATAAATAGAGGGGTCTGGTACCAGATATATAACCTGAGGACCTGACCACTCCAAGATATGATTAAAGGGCAGAGTTTTATTGTAGATATGAGGGAGAGAACAGTCAGAGGCATTGGAGAGAATCCAGAGCAGGGAGAGAAAGTAGCAGGCTGAACATGCCAGTCTGGACCTGAGAGACAGAGAGAAGGAGAGAGGAGACAGAGGGGGGGGGCAAAATAGCATGGTTATAAGGAGAATGCATTGTTCAGGGAGGGAAGCCCATGAGCTGGAGAAGTTGGGGGGGGCGCAGAATGCCAGCATGGGCTTTGAATGTGTAACAGGGACTTGTGATGCTGAGGGAGCCTGGAAGTCAGCATGTGCTTTGGTAGGCTACTAGGCAGCACAGACAGCCATTAGTGACTTCCATTAGTGATAAAAAAATGATTCTTTTTTTTTTCTGTAGAGGGGAACCAACTTCACACTTTCCTGAGGAATGCTGGCTTTTGTCTGCCAGAATTAAAGAAATGGAGTTTCCTATGTCCCTGACATCTCCTCCTCCTCCACTAGTGTTGTGGCATCATGGGCCCTCTTGCATTCACTACGGGATGTTAAAGGGCCCAATTTTATGCAGACCTCATGTAGGTGGGCC
The DNA here is from genome assembly GCF_000317375.1 of Microtus ochrogaster. Lineage (NCBI taxonomy): Eukaryota > Metazoa > Chordata > Mammalia > Rodentia > Cricetidae > Microtus > Microtus ochrogaster. Next base: position 93,782,037 of record NC_022012.1, on the reverse strand, counting down.
ACAGCTGCTTTGTGTCCAAGATGGCAGCATTGCACAGATTCCTTCCCTCCTGTGGCTCTTCAGTTCTCTCCATCCCCTCTTCTGGAATATTCCTTGAGTCCTGGAGAACAGCTCTTTTTCCCTTGCTTTACAGTCCTGAGGTTAACAGCCTCTTAGGGCATCTGTCACACCTGAGTCTTGGTGTGACTTCAGTTCAAAACGACACAAAGAGCAAAATGAGTGGCAGTTGCGTGGCTCTCAAGAAGTGGGACTTGTTAAAATAGCAATAATGAGAATTATCATTATAATAATGATAACTATTATTATCTGTTAACACATTTCTAAACCCCAGGAAAGCCCTAATGGGAACGCCAGAATTCCTCTCCTGAGTGATTCTCTGTTAGCATGATGACAGGCTGGTGTCACATCTCATTACACGAAGCCACAAAGCCCAGCGTTTTCTTTTTGTGGCTCTGCCTGCAAAGCTAAGGAGGATACCAGCGATCCATTCAGACCCGACTGCAGCAGGAAGTCCACACTTGCTCAGCCCGAATCCTGCCTGATGTTCTATCTCTGGCCTGTAAGGAAGCCCCTGTGTCTGGAAAACAGTGAGCAGGTCTCACCCACACAGTCCCAGGTTGGCCCAGGTCATCCCAACAGAGAGAAAGTTCACTTCCCACATGATAGTTTGAACCCAGGAACCCAGGGTCTGAGGGCTCCAGGACAGCTGGTGATGAATGTCTAGGACCTGACTCACGTCCTGTCTTCCAAGGGATACTTGTGTAGCTCCCGACTCGGAGGTTCTATGTCCTAGTTCTAGCCCAGAGTCAGACCAGGGGCATTAGGTCTGGTAATGCTGATGGCACCAAAGACTCTCACCTTCCATCTCTCCATGCACATGGATCCTGGGTGACCCAATGCCTGAAGAAATCTTTCTTTCCCCACCTAAGCTCACTGAACAGATGTAAGAAACTAGCTGTTCCAGGAAGCGAAGCTTCATTCAGCTCCATGGTGGACAGGAATTGGTGGACATACCATCCATCTCCCTGGCCCTTGGCGGGTACCTAACTACAATGCGTGTTCCACTCAGCCTTCCAGGGCATCCGTGGGGTTGGGGGATTGACCACACATCACCACCTCCCTGCTGCAGCTCCAAGGTAGACTGGTATCTCCTCGCACTTAGGCGAAGACGGTCCCCCTTCTCACCTGGTAAGAGACTGTTCACTCAGGGTTCCTGGGCTTCAGCCACAGTCCTGCCTCCTGCCGGCTTGCTTGGAGGCCACGGGGCCACCAAGTGACAGTCAAGATCTGAAGGGCTCCAAAAGTCCTGTCCACCTGGTCATATGATTTACCCTTGATATCTTCTGCCCTGGGTCTCTCTGCCTTGCCGGATCGAGCTTTGCTACCAGGGCAGAACTAAGCAGTTGGTCCATGCTGTATGACTTCACCTTGGAAATGTGAACAAACATTTATTCTATTCACCCCAGAGAGCTCTCAGCAACAGAGTGAAGAAATTATTTTACCCAAGTCTAGCTTGGTGACGCAGGGGGTACTGGGGCTACCTATAAGAACAATGGGTGTCTCACAGGCAGACAAATCAGTAAAAACTCCCTCCTCAGCAAGAGTCATGAAAGCTACATGCTGGAGCTCCCGTCCCCGCCACTATTGCAGTGTTGTGCTTGTATGACATTTGGGTAGAGGCCTCTTTAGTCTTCTAGGTTTTCGACGCTCCCTTATCGAGTTTGTTACCTTCCTGGGACTTAAGTCTTATTTACTCTCGGGGTCTTCTGGTCTTCCCACCTCTCTCCAGGCGGGAGTGTTTCAAGTTGGAGGAAACACCTACCTAACACTACAAGTAAAAGGCAATTACCGCTACATCTATCATCGCTAGAAGAGGCGGGATGCTGTAGCTCAGGGAGTGAGTATACCACAACAGCCAGCTCAGCCCACAGAGGCCAGCAGCACCAGTATTTTAAGAATCCTCCTGAGCAGGGACGAGCAGTCTGTGTGACTGTGGAGGCTGGCGGCAGGGATGGGGTGCAGTCCTCACCTCCAGGATGTGTAGGAAGGTGTAACACAGTTTTTCAGCCTGGAGGCTGTCCTGCTGGATATCCATGGAACCACAAACTGCTGGTTCCCTGCGAAGAATAGAAAGCCAGCAAGCTGAAGACTTGACTTCTAATCCCCATCCGTCCCTTCTTATGAGCTCATGGATCCGGCTTTCTGTGTTCTCGTGTTAGCGCTCAGCTCCATGGGTTGCATGTTCTGAATCCAGGAGCAGGGACTGAAATGGTCCCATCACCTTTACAGAAAGACTGTTGGCTGCTTATCTTGAAGATCTTTCTAATGATCTTTGGTCCATGGCTGAGCTCAGACCCAGCAATAAAATGGTGGCCATGTCCTGTCACAGATAAAGGAAACACAAGATGAGCCACAAATATTTCTATTACATATTTTTCTGGATCAACAGTCTAGAAGAGCTGGATACTAGTTTATCCATTGAACAGCTAAGAACCCTTTAAAGATAAGGTTGGGTCTAGACCCCAAGCTCAGTGTCATGGCCACGGAGTACACAGTACAGGAACCTGGATCCTTACTGTCAGGAAATGTCACTTGATGAACACTAGAGATGGTGACCAATGAAGACTTGGGCTCTCTGCTTCCCCTGAGCTGGCCTTGTGGGGTTCCCTGCAGTTGGAGGGAACTGCAGCAGCACTGGAGAAAAAAAATAAACAGCATCCAACCTTGGGACAGCAACTCCCAGTACCACAGAGGGTGAGTAGAGCCCCAGGGAGAACCAGGCCAGGCTTCCTGGAAGAGGCTGCATCGGGAAGGTACCCAGGACTTTAGCAGCTGGAGTCAGGGAGCAGTTACCCCAGGCAAAGGATAAATGCACATAGTTCTTCCAGGGAGAGATGGGAACAAGCATTTGTGCTGGCCATAGTCAAAGCTATGTGAAGAAGAGGAGGAGAAGGTCTGGAAGAATCTGTTGAGATCAAAGACTCAGACGAGGAGTGTTGTTCATGAGATGGAGCAGGAAGCTTCACCTGCCGGTGTTCTGTGTTACAGGCAGCAAGACTCAAACAACTTAGAGAAAGGAAAAAGAGACATCAAGCAGCAACAGTTAACCAGTCCGGAGCTGCTGCAGGGGAGCTGCTTGACCAATAGCCCCCACTACTCAGAGGTTTGCAACAAACACAGTTTCTCACCCACAGGCTTTTATGCTGGCTGGAATTGCTCTGCTTTGGGCTCTATTCAGGTCTGTACTAGGTGCCCATCTGTCTATCCCTCGGGACCAGGGCACCTGTGGTTTCTAAGAAAGGAGCTACCAACTGTACAAACAGGGCAGTAACCCAGGAGGACTGCAGTGTTTGGCGCAATCTGCATGTTCCCCTCTCTGAGAACCCTCGGCCGCTCCAGCTCTTTCCCAGCCTGACCCTATACCCTCTCATGATTGACAGAAGCAGAGCCTCCTTTAGGTATAAACATCCTTTCCCAACCTCACACTGTGGGACCTCTTGAGTGGATTTACACATTCCTGCTTAGATCCCATCACCTGTTAGTACAGGGAACAAGGCTTTCTAAGGTCGCAGAAGCCACCCTCCACTTGGCTCTGTATCCAGACCCTGCTCCCACTGAGAAACTGGGGTTCCCCTGGGAAGACACATGGGCTACCTTAGATCCCAGCATCTCATTTGGGACTGTGCTTTTGGCTGCTCCATGCTTCAAAGCTAAAACTTTTTATTCCAACCAGTGATTTTCCTCTTGGCTAGACCTGAGGCTTCTGTTTCTATAAGCAGAGCCCTGGTTGCTAAGCAACAGCTTCACTCTGCATCCTGGAGGCAGCCCAGGCAGCGAGGAACCGAAAAGACTTGAAGCTTCCACTAGAAGAGTAAAGTATGAAATCCAGGGGAAGTAAGACCCTACGTTAATTGGAGAGTTACATAACAGCCAGACACCGTTCTGCCAAGACCAGTAGGATATATTTGAGTGCAGTTATTAAAATAGGGGAGAAAGAGAGGGGTGGGGAGTCAAACAGACAGATATAGCTGGCTCCTTTGATCAGGAGAGGAAACTTTTAATTATGTAGCTCTTCTGGGCCTCATCTATATGAGCTGCACGTTCATCAGCCTCTGGTCGTTAGCAGGACTTATTAAAACAATTAGATCTGCCGAGAATTGCAACCCTCAGCATCTCTGACAGCTGCACCAAGAATTTAAACTTTTCATAAAAACTGAACGGACGCTTTTGCAAATCAATGAGAAATAGATGAACAAGCGAAGAACTCGGAGATGATTCACAAAGGGAATAAAAAAGGAGAAAAAGATAACTGGGGCGATTTACTAAAACCACAAGGGAAGGCGTTTCTCATGTGTCAAACAGTAAACATCTCAAAAGGATATACAGGATAGCAAATAAATACACATCAAAGCTGAAGTCTTTTTGATGCTCTCACAGGCAGACAGAAGGCCTTTCTAGAAAGAAATTTGTCCCAGCCTAAAAAGTTTTAAACAATCCATACCTTTTAGTCAAATAATGTGGTACCTTCATTTACTAAGACGCCCGTCAAGTTTTTGACAAAAGGAGAGAAATTTACAAAGGAATAAAAAAATAGTGAGATATTAGCTAAATAAAATAGTTTACTTATTTATATAATATGTGTGTGGTGTGAGTGCCTGTGCATTCATACATTATGTGGGTGTGCAAGTGAGTACTCACACCTGTGGAGGCCAGAGCTCAAGGTTACATGTCTTCTACTGTTACCCGGCACTGTATCTTTTGAGGCTGAGTCTCTCTCTCCTTTCTCTGAACCCAGAGTTTACAGATGGTCTAGACTGGCTGGTCAGTGAACTGAAGGGATTTGCTTGTCTCTGTACCCAAGGCTAGGGTTACAGATGTGCAAAATTATCCCTGGCTTTTACATTGGTGTGAAGGTTCTGAACACAGGTCATCATGTTTGTGCTGCAGGCATTCTACCAACTGAGCCACACTTCCAAGCCCAGGAAATCATTCATCGCAGGTAGAAGTGTTCCCAAGGTCATGAAAGGGACTAGGAAGCAGCAGACCTTCTGCAGCTCTTCTCTGTGAAAGGAGAGGAAGGAGCTATACCGTAGAGAGCACCACGTGCTGGAGGACTTTGGGGCATGGTCACTATCTCAGCGCCCCTCTAGTGAGGTCCCCAGCCCACCCTCCTTTTCCACACACCAAGTGCAAACCTGACATCATTAACAAGCAGTCCAGATAAATCGATGGTGACGGTTTACACTACATCCTACGTGACCACTGCAGCCAGAAACCAAACAACAATGGGGTATGAAAGAAGGTTCTAGAACTCAGTGTCTGTGCTGGAATGTGGGGTCTGTCATTTGCTGAAAGTGGCCTTATGCAAACTATCTTTTTGGTTCCTCAGTTTCCCTATATTGTAAATGGAAATGTGCCTGTCTCTTGGGATTCTTGTGAAACCTGTGACCATTCTGTGTTCTCCACCTTTGAGAAGGGCTCAGTTAACTCTCAGGGACTGTAAGTAAGCAAGTTACATTTTTTTCTTGTATTTTCTAAATGTTACATAATGAACAAGCAGTACTTTTTTTGTAAAAATATTTTATGTTAAAGTCAGAGCTCACCTGTCTTAAGCCCTGAGTGTGAACGGATGACCATCCTAGGAAGCTGTGGGGTGTTGTACTAAGGAGGGCTTAGTCTGCCCGGAAAGGGCATTGACTGTTGTGGAATATTACATTAACTGTGTGAAGGTGTGTTACATTTGCTTACGCTGCATTTGTTTAACTGTGTAGAGATGTGTTACATTTGTTTGTACTGCATTTGTTTGATGATGTAAAGATGTGTTGCATTTGTTTAACTAGGCAAAGATGTCCTACATTTGGTCCACCTTGCCCACCTAAGGCATCTGATTGGTCTAATATAAAAGCCAAACAGCCAATAGCTAGCCAGTAGAGGCCTAGATAGGGCTGACAAGTAGAGAGAATAAGTAGAAGGAGGAATCTAGGCTTGAGAGAATGAGAGAGAAAACAAAGGAAAAGAGAAGGACACAACAGACGGACAGACATGAGAAACAGGAAAAGTAGGACATACAGAGAGAAAGGTAAAAGGCTCCAAGGCAAAACATAGATGAAGAAAAACAGGTTAAGTTATAAGAGCTAGCATAAGGGACAAGCATAAGATAAGGCCGAGCATTCATAACTAATATTAAATCTCTGTGTCATTATTGGGAGCTGGTTGATGGCTCAAAAGAAAGTCAAAGACACTATGTCGTCCAGTCCTAGCTTGGTGAGCTGAGTTGATTGGACTCATTGCAGGAGCATGGGGTGGGGAACAACAGGACCTGCACTGCTGAAAAGCCCCACCCCTGCTGGGAGACAATCTTCAAAACCTGCAGCATTCGCATGACCCTTAGCCCACTTTCCACATCCTGTACACTCTAGCACCCATCCAGCATCTGAACCCGGGCAGCAGGAGGAGGACACGGCTGGAATCTCTGGAGAGGGCCTGTCACCCTCCCCATCCCCTATACACAGCCATCACTGTATCGTTTACTCTTTTGTGCAACACTACAGATGGGTACAGTTAGCAGAGATGGCTAGACCCCCACACCCCGCACCATCCCTTCCTCTGTCTCCTCCATTCCTTCTTGCCCCTTTCCATGAACTTAGGGGGGGGGTGCTATGAACACATGCTTCTTCTCCAAGCACAGGGCTGCTGTGCGGCAGAAAGGTTACTTGTTCTCAGTTATGAGTCTCTACGGTGTCTGCCTCCTACAGAAAGTCTCTCTCTACTAAAGCAACAGCGGCAGTAATGTAAGAGAACATACAATTACAAACATCTAGGGGGGAACTGGTTGGGCAAAGCACATCCATTTAACAACACACCATCAGTAGCTCCCCCACCCTTGAGACCTGAGATTTCCCAGCCATGAATTTCTGCCCTGGCTAGTTCCAAGTGTGGGTCCCTTCCTCTGGAGCTGTCCTTAAATGCAACCAGGCAGCAGTTAGCTGCCCGCATGCCGCTATTGCCTCAGTGGCCCCACCTTGCTTGGATGCTCATCCAGAGTAAAGCGCTGGGTCACAGTCAAGCAGGAGGAGCTGGCCTTCCCTAACACTTGTTTCCCTTCTCTTTTCCTCTTTCAGCCTGTGTTGGGGGCTGTGGACCCCCAGACCCTGAATTTCCTGTAAACAGCTTGTTATACTTGCAGCTGCTCTGAGCAAAACAACTTGTTTTTCTGTGTTTGCAGCTGCTCTGAGCTCAAGACCCTCAGGAGTTCCTGATGGCAGGGGAGTGGTTTCTGGTGAGTTTGGCTGGGGCATGGCTATCAGTTAAGGATCCCTATATAAGCTTCCCTGGAACACAATAAAGAGGACATTCTTGTTTCAAGGATGACCCATGTCTCTGTCTGTGTGTCTTTGTGTGTTTAAATCTCCAGGCCCCTTGCCCACTACAGGCATAGTACACGTAGTACAGGCACTACAGGACCATAGTACACATAGTAGTACAGACTGTACAAGCCTACACAGTTCAAAAGCCAGCGTTTATCAACTGTATTCACCGATGTTTGTTACACCGTTCTCCTTAGTCTTGGATCCTAAAAACAGAAGTTCTAGGCTAGGGATGTAACCTAGCATGTGCCAGGCTCTGGATGCCCCCCAACACATTTATTGCTAGGCATGGTGGCACTTACTCATGTAAATCCCAGGAGGTGGGGGCAGGTGGATCTCTGTGAATTCAAGGTCAGCCTGGTTTACATAGTGAGTTCCAGGCCAGCCAGAGCTATATAGTGAGACTGAGTCACACAAAATAAAATATAAACAGCCATTCCTCATTATTGTGGAGGAGTGGTTTCAGCACCCCTCAGGATCCATGGATGCTTTTATATAATCGTACAGTATTTGTATAGACCCCACTCCATATATCGGGATCCATGGATGCTTTTATATAACCATACAGTGTTTGTATAGACCCCACCCCATATATCAGGATCCATGGATGCTTTTATATAATCATACAGTATTTGTATAGACCCTCCCAATTCTCCTCCATGCATCATCTCTGGACAGCTTATAAAGTCTATTGTGATGTAAATAATAGGTTTTAACTGTATTGCTTCGGAAGTGATGGCAAGGGAAAAGTATACATGTATTGTAATATGCATGTTACTTTTCTCATTGTTACAGCGTTGGTACTTAACCAAGTAACACTGAAGAAAGTATGTGTTGAATTTGGCTCATGACTTGAGGTGTAATCTATTTTGTAGCAATAAGGATGGCAGGAGTAAGATGTGGCTGGTCACATGTGTCCCAGTCAGGAAGCAGAAAAAAGTTAGCCATCACATTGCATGCTCACATACATGCATGCTTGTGTGTTCAGTACGACATTATTTTCAAAACACTTTCAATTTGTGTTTTGTTGACTCTTAGGGATACAGGTCACTGACTGTACTCAGGGTTTAAAGGCCTGTCTACATGTATGTCATAAGAAGGTAGAGGGGAGAATACAGAAGCATTTGATGGTGTTGTGGAAACAGATTGGTGACCCATCTAAAGTGTATAGATGATGAAGGGGAGGAGGAGGCAGAGGAGAAGGAAGAGGACCAGGGGCAGGAAATCAATTCCCAAACTCCCGACTTTCAGTGGTCATCTGCAGTACTGTTTTATACCAAGAATACATTTGTGTATTGCTTTGAGATGACAGCCATTAGACCACAAAGGAAGAGGGTCATGAGCCAAGCTCAGTCAAGAGGCTTTAAAGTAGACAAAAAAAAATGTCTCATTTTCAGAGGGAACCGTGGGATGGATATGAGGTAGAGGTTCTGTGGCGGATAAAAGGGAAGGGCCTGTTGGAGAAATAGATGAAGCAGGTTGTAAGCTGGAACCTTAAGATAGATTTAATATTGCTCATCTCCACCCCACTGCCCAAAGGAACACCTGCCTTAGCGTCTGGGGCTGCTCTCAGTGCTGAGCCCCACAGATTGGAATGAGTTCATCCAGGCAGAGGCTGCTGGAGATGGCAACAGCAAAGACGAGCCAGACGCCCTGTTTCTGAAACCCGAAGAGTTGGGGGAGGAAGGAGGACAGGGTGAGAACATCCTCACCCAGCTTGGATCCGCTGCTGGGCCCGTGGTTTGGGGACAGAGATGAAAATATAATCTGCTAATTAAGTGAGTTCTCTGAAAGGCAGAGCTGTTTTTTCTGGTATAGTCATCAGAAAGAGCACATAACGAGCGCCAAACAAAGGACTTTATTTTGTCATTCAATCCTTAATCATCGTTTTGAGCACCACGCCTGCTTGATGTAATTACAGGCTCTTGCTACTGACAAGCTGTTTTCCTGGGGACACTGGGCACCACTTACCTGCTCAGCCAGAAAGCTGGCCCAGCTCCGTGAGAGACTTCTGAGTGTGGAACGCCTCTCCCAGCCTCAGTTTACCTGGATTACTTCCAATCACTTGGCAGTGGGCAGCTATGAGTAACCCAACTTCATCCAGCCACTTTCCAGAGTGTTCTCTCAAGGGGAAGCACCAGTGACCCATTGCAATAGCAAGCTTAGCCGTGTGTGTTTCTCCATTGCCTCCCCACGCCCAGGGATCTCTCTTTTAGCCCCTGTGTTTCTTCCAAATAAACCTCATGTGTTCAAATCCTCTCAGACTCAGACCTACTGGGTAGCTTTGCGCACGAGCCGCCGGCTCTTTGGCCCTTGAGGCAATCTACCCCCTCCAGCCCTTGCTCAGTACAGGGCCTTCTTGACCTGGCTGCAGGTCGCACCCCCCCCCCCGCAGGGTTCTGCATTCTTTGAGACTCTGGGGACCTCTACAGAAATAGGGGGTTCAGGAGCCTTTTGTCCTGAATCAACTATAATATTTTCTGCTTTCATCTGTGACTTCATTGTTAAAAAGGGCTCTGCTACCAAGCTGGGGGTGTCACTGAGTGGGCCCTAAACTGCCCTCATGTGGGCTTCTAGTTTCAATGAATTGTGCTTGTTGGTATTCTGGGCTCATAGCCTGTACCATGCCCTCTCCTTAGAGCTTCTTGGGAGATGTCTACTGGCCTTGTCCCTTAGCCTCAACCCACAACCCTAAAGCTGCCTTCCCATCCTACTGCCTGAGTGAGGAATTAGTGACTGCCATTTATGACCTTTGACCCATAAAGATATGTTTCTCCCCCTTATTCAATACTACCCTTTCAGAAACTTTCTGTCTCCTTCCTGGTCAGCCATGGTTCCCTTCTGTTATACCCACTACCGTGATGCCCTGCCCAAGCTCATGGGTCTAGATAACCAGGGCCTGGACCCTCCAAAACTGTGAGCCAAACCACACCCACCATCTCTCCTTTCAGTTGGCCTCTTGGTATTTTGGTTACAGTGTCAAAAATCTAACTAAAGGGTGCTTGCTAGTGGGCATGACGCTGAGGCTCGCCTCTTCCCGACAAAGGCAGATGGGCCTCAGGTCTCTTCGAGGTCTCTGGAGCACTGGCTGTTCCAACAGTGGTTTTAACTTTTGCTAAGAAACCATTTGGAGTGATAAACCAAGGCAGAGTTTCCATCCTCAGCCTTACCCTTGCCCCGGAAGCCCTGAGATAAGCCTGTGTCTTATCACATCATTTAAAAACCTGTCTCTCCAGTCAGAGGCAACAGCTGTTGGCAGATAGCACTTGATCTGAGCAACGATTTTGCTTCAGAAGAACCAAAGTCCCCACGATTTGCATTTTGCAAATCCATAATTTCATCCATAATGCCCGGGGCTAGAGATCTTAACATTGGCTGCACGTACTCAAAGGCCCGTGGGAACTGATTATCTATCCAGGGAACATTTTCTCCTACGAGAGTGGTCGTTTATCATTGACCTTGCCCTAGACTGTTCTAATTCCTATGCAGTTTGTACCCTGAAACAGGTCATGATTAGAAACGCATCAAATTATCTCGTCACATCAACTAGGAACAGTGCACACCCAAGGGTTCTGAGGATGGGGGCGCACCGCTCAAGACACGGGGGGACAGTTGTCTCTAGTCCTCTGTCCATTGCTAGCTCCGGGTTTCATACCGTGTTGCTTGCATTTCAGACTGTAACATAAACCTCTGGGAAGACAACTCAGCTGGTAAAGTTGCCATGCAAGCTGGGGAACATGAGTTCTAGCCGCAGGAGCCATGTTTAAATGCCGGACTTAGTAGAGTATGCACCTGTAATTCCAGCACCAGGGAACTGGGGACAGGTAGATCTCTGGGGCTTTCTGGCCAGCTGCTCTCCTCAAACTGGTGAGCTCCTGGCCAACGAAGACACCTGTCTCAAAAGCCAAGGGGCATGACACTTAAGGTTGATCTCTGGCCTCTCTGTCAACACACACAGACGCTTGCACGCATGCACTCACACATAGCACAGATTGGACGTCTTTCTTTAAAGTCATGTCTATCCAAGAGCAGAAAACATGTTTACCAACCTAACGTAATTATACCTGTTCTCATTTGAATCTTTTTTATATATGTTATCAATTAATTCCAAGTTCTTCTTTCTGTCTGGAGAGATAAGGAGACTCGTGGTCCCCTCCTTTCCGTCCCTCCTGTCGGTGCTGGAGAAAGCACATATTATATTTTTATGATGTAGCAATGAGGAAGGCTTAGGCCCTGCCAGCCTCCCCAGAACTGCTGCCTGCCCCTCCCACGGGAGTCTGCTGACTGAGCTATGGCTGCCACTGCCTGGTGTGAGTGTAGGGTTCGGGATGGAGTTTCTGATGTGGGCTGTGGCCTTGCCACTGTCCCTAGTCAGGAGGCCTCTGGTTAGGAGGTGCAGTGGTTGTTATCTGAAATGTGTTCCTGTTTTGTCTGGAGCATGATTTATGAAAGGTGTGCTTCTAGTTTCAAATGAATGGTTTTATTAAGCAGGGAGCACACAAAAGAACAAAGAGCAAGCAGCAGGTAGACAACACCATCAAACCGGGCACTTCCAGAAACAACCAGGAGAGCTGACATCTGGGGCTGGGGAGATGGCTCAGTTGGTAAAGTGCTTATTGTGCAAGCAAGAGGAACTGAGTTCTATCCCAGTGCCTGCAAAAAAAAAACAAAACAAACAGGCCGGGCGGTGGTGGCGCACGCCTTTAATCCCAGCACTTGGGAGGCAAAGGCAGGCGGATCTCTGTGAGTTCGAGACCAGCCTGGTCTACAGAGCTAGTTCCAGGACAGGCTCCAAAGCCACAGAGAAACCCTGTCT
>NC_022012.1:93752995-93769754 GCF_000317375.1 Microtus ochrogaster | reverse complement strand
AAAAAAAACCAAACAAACAAAAAAGGTGTGATACAAGCAGATCCCTGGGGCTCAATGGCTAGCCTGTTGAGTGAGCTAAAGATGGAAAGAGAGACACTGCCTCAAAACAGGTGAAGAGAGCCTGACAGAAACACTGGACATTGAACTTTGGACCCGTGAATGCACACAGTTCTCGGGGACCTCAGGGGTCTACCTGCACCCTGGGGAACATTCTCAGTTCCTAGGGTATGAGTGAGAGATAGCAACCTCGTTGGTTAGCGCCTTCTCTGTTCGTCAAGCTACAGAGTCCCTGGAAGCACTCCCCTGGGTGCTTGGGTACAGCAGCGTCTACACCTGTCTTCGTGGCAGTGTCTGCGTCCTTCCAGGAACGAGGCCTTCAGGTCCTTTGGCCTCTGCTGCTTCCCAGCTGGATAGCAAGAGGCCTTTGCTGTTCTGAATTCTGCATGTTTTGCACCTCAATTCTCAGAACTGCTTTTGGGCTCTTGACTCAAACAAAACCCAAATGCCGCCTTTTTAAGGAAAAGACCCAGTGTTTTCAGTCCACAGTGAAAATGAACAGCAAATACCCTGGAGGGATCTGGGAGTCAGGGCTGGGATCTCAATGCATTATAACTGTTTTCCTCCCAGCCGGGGAGCTAGGGAACAGCTCAGAATTCGCTTACACATAGTAAGCAGCCTCCAATAAGAGAGGAAAGGACCCGAGTCAATGGAGAGAAAGGTGAAAACCAGGGCATCACCCCTAACTGGAAGGGGATGCTGTGTCTTCAGCAGCTAGTAGCTGAATCTGAGCAGGGGGAGAGGACTGGACCGGGGTGGCGGCTGAGAGGGGGCAGGGGAGAACAGCGGGAAATGCTGTCCTTGGGAACAAGCTAGCCACACACACACTAGTTATGACGTTAGGCCAATACTGAGAAATTTGGGGTACAGTCATGGCATTTTGGCTATACTGAGATGGTGTGACTGACTAGTGGAGTCGTAAGTGTCCCCGAATTTGCTGTAAAATAAGGAACAATGTGGGTGACGGTGAGGAAGACTTAGTCTAACATCGCTTCCTCTACTTTTATAAATGCTTGAAATTTTCCACAGTGGAACGTTAAAAGGAACAATAAAATACCCATTAGACTATCTCAGCTGGCTGGCGGCTGTGGCTCATTCTGTTAGTTGGCTTCGAAATTTCATCACGTGGGTCAGGGAGGGCATCAGTCTGCTCTCTCCAGAACAGGGAGGACGGGAACACTTATGGAGAGACTCTGACAGACCATGCAGAAGGGCTTGATGAGGGGCTAATGAAAACCAGGGAAGAGACCCAAAGTCTCCGAAGACAGCCTAGTTCTGGGGTTGGAAATCTCCAGCTTCCGACTTTCTCCTGTGGGCTTCAGGGATAAAGGCTTGGTCTGTGTCTGTGGTCCAGAGTGGTCTTGCTAGAAAGGGTCAAGAATTTAGCTCAGCATCCAGTGAGAGTTTGTTTGATTCCAAGATTGATTGATGATCACCTGGTGGCCCCAGCCAGTGACTGAAAGGCTCGTAGAGACAGGAATAGTCTAAAGGCGAAAAAGCTCACTAGGTGTGGACCCCTTCTCTGTGACACACCCCCCACACCACACCCACCATTTACCTTAGACTCGGTCAGAACTGCCCAGAGCAACGCCTGGAAAGGCCAGTTCTTTGCTCCTTTTAGATTCTGCTCTTAACATTTTACAGCCAAAGTTTTATGAGAGTGGTTTAGAGGAGAACGTCTTTTATTCTGAAGCTGCCTAGACCCTGCGATGTGTATTCTGTGCCACCCCCACCACACCCCCTGCCACCACCGCCACTGCTGCCACCCCCACCTTCTGCCACCATCACCACCAGAAAAACAGATCTGTCAAGAGTTTGAGGTCAGCCAGAACTACAGAGTTGAAGAAGGAGCTTAGTTGGCAGTGAGACTCCCTAGTGTGCACAAAGCCCTGTCTGAGTTTAACCCTAACACCAAATAAAAATGAATGAGGTAGCTTACACCTGTGCTCTCAGTACTCAGGAAGTGGAGGCAGGAGGACCAAAAGTTCAAAGTCTTCTCCAGCTGCACAGTGAGTGAAAATGAGGACACGGCCTCTCCCAGGTGTGGTTGGGGAGAAGTTTTCTCTCTCTCTCTCTCTCTCTCTCTCTCTCTCTCTCTCTCTCTCTCTCTCTCTGTGTGTGTGTGTGTGTGTGTGTGTGTGTGTGTGTATGAGGTAGAGTTCTGCCAGTGGTATCTGGGAGGGCAGAGCAAGAAAAGAGTAGAGAGCCAAGAGTTCAAAGAGGTCAACAGTGAGCCAGCCAAGAGCCAAGAGATGCATGGCTGAAGTGGCAGGTTTATAGGAGCAAGGTTTGGGGAGTGAAAAGTCCAGCCCCTGTTCTGGAGAGGTTTAGAGGATGGGGTGGGGGGGATGAGGTATCACAGGTACTGAGTGAGACTTGGGGGGTTTCTTTGGGACCTTACACAGTGAGTTAAAGGCCATCTGGGCCTGCTGGAGCACCTGTTTCAAACAAATCAACAAAACCAAACCAAAAACCAAACAAACAAAAAAGCTAACTGCAATAAAAAGCAAATCAAGCAATGAAAAGAGGCGGCCAGTCTCCTGTCATTTCCTTCCTCCCAAGGGAAACCTCAGCTCACCTTTGCAAGGGTTGATTCTCAGGCTCACTAAGAGCCAAACACGGTTCAGAGTTCTGGTGCAGTCTCTCGCGTCGGCCCTTCTCAGAGAAACACGGGAGGCAGAGCGATGAGCCTCCTTGTCGTCTCCAGCCATTTCCACACTCAGTTGCTACTGCACCATGTAAGCTCCTTACTGAGTACAAGTTAACCCGCCCTCTTCCCAAAGCAATGACAGTTTTCCATTTGCAGTCTTCAGGCTTTTTCATGCAGCGTTTAGTGTTCTAATGAAAACCTGTTTAAGACATCTTGGATAAAGTGGCAATTATTAGGCATATGGCTTGTGACTCAAGATCATTTTCACCTTATAAACAATGGATTGATCTCACCACTGAGCACTGTGACTCTGAGTGTTCCCATGACAACGGTTGCATTACCAAGTGTGACCGAGTACTTATTGCTATGACGGATGACATATGGAGCCTTGACAGGAATGGGCTCAAGAGGGCTCAAGAAGATCTTGATCCTTGTAGTCTTTCCTTCCAGCCTCAGCACTGTTAATGGAAAATAGTTCAAACCCTAACTTTATAGTGTCTTTATTTCTCTTCTTGGAACTCAAGAACAACCTCATTGACACTCTGGTTGCCCACAGAAGCTGTGTAGAAAGTGCCTGTCTCTGATTAGGAGGATCATAACTTTCTTGTCCCCGCAAAACCTCTGGAAAGTGAGAAAATGCATCTTCCGAGAATCCACAGCTACCTTTGCAAAGCAGGTGAGAAACATTTTTAATTGAAGTTCTAGGGGAGTCCTGAAAGCCACAGACCAAATAGGACCAGGCTGAGAATGCTAAAGCCCAAATCATGTGGAAGAGGACTCTCCCCGAAGGGATGGTGCACAGTTTGAGGAGCTGCAAGTTTGAAGAGGAAGCTGAAGATTACAGAGAGGTTCTGGGTGGGACACGGCAAGAGGAACAGCCCTTCTTCTTATGCCTAGGAAGGTGACGGTGCAGGGGTGTGGATGATTCAGTCAGAGATATGAGCACTCTTTGTGGTTGTTGATTCAGTAACCCATTGTGTGTGACCCATGCTGTGGGCTGATCTTTCTGTACACTGGGAAAATGCATTCCTCTCATTGGTTAGCAATAAGAACTCAGGGAAGAAAAGGCGGGAGTTGGGGGAGATGCCAGCCAGCCGCTGGAGGAGCCAGATGTATTAGAGCACAGGTAAAGCCACGAGACGTGTGGCAAAGCATCAAGTAGTAGAAATGGGTTAATTTAATGGTGAGAGCTAGTTATTAATAAGCCTGAGCTGTTTGGCCAAGTATTTTGTAATTAATATTAATCTCTGAGTGACTACTTAGAAGTGGCTGTGGCAGGGTGGGACAGAGAAACCTCTGTTAGAGACCCGTACACCCAGAAACCTGGACGTTCCTCACATAGCTACATGTGCCTCGTCAATGGTGGTGGGCTGTGGTAACACCAACGGGCTTTTAGGAAAACTCCAATGAAAACATGAACACAAAATCACAATCTATAATACATCTGAAAAAAATCAAGGTTCTAAGAATGATACTGACAAAGAGAAGAAGAAACACCAAGGAGCCCAGCCAATCAAATATGCTTCACATCGAGATTGGAGAATTCCACACCAAGCCTGTGGTGGTCTGAACGAGAACGGCCTCCGTAGGCTTATATGTCTGAATGCTTGGTCCCCAGTTAGCGGAACACTTTGGGAAGGATTAACAAGAGCTGCCTTGTTGGAGTAGGTGTGTCCCTAGGGATGGTATTTGAGGGTTCAAAAGCCCACACCAGGTTCAGTGTGCCTCTCAGCCTACACCTTTAAGGTTAGGTGTGAGCTCTCTGCTATTTCTGCAGCACTATGCCTGCCCTCTGCCACACTCCTTGCCATGATGAAAATGAACTAATCCTCTGTAACTGTAAACAACCCCCCAATTAAATGCTTTATTCTGTATGTTGCCTTGGTCATTGCAGCAATAAATAGGCAACTAAGACAGAAGTTGGTACCAGGAGTGGGGTATCCATGAGACAGGCCTGACCATGCTATTTGGTGTTGGAATGTGGGTTTGGGGACTTTGGATTTAGAAGGCGGTTGAATGTTGTATGTGGGGCTTAATGGGCCATCTTATTAGGAGCCTGGAAGACAGTAATGCTGAGGGTAATGAGGACTATTCAGACCCAGCTCAAGAGTTTTTAGAGAGGTATAATATCAATATTAGTAGTTGGGATACAGACCATTCTTGTGATAGTTTAGCAAAAAGTGTGTCTGGTTTTGCTCTTGTCCTAAAAATCTTCCTGAGGCTAACTTGACATATTTTGGACTAATATCATTGGCAGAGGAGATTTCAAGAGAGTCTAGTATTGACTGTGTCACGTGCTTATTGGTGGTGACTTATGCAGGTTTGCAATGGAAAGGAGAAGTGGGGCAGAAAGAAGCACAAATGTACAGTTTGAGGAGAAGAGGGAAACAGGGAATGTAGTATTGGAGCCAAGTCTTGTGCTAAAGAAAAGGAAAAATTTAGGGAAATGTTGATACCAAATAGAATAAAGGCATGGCCCACCCAGATAATCCTGCAGGAGTCTGGAGGATTTCCTAGGCTCAGATAACAACAGAAAGAGTACACACATACAATTCAAGAGGGGGCCAGGTTTCAGCCCAATCAGGCAGAAGTACTTGACAACTTCAGCATCCATGGTCTGGGTTTAGAGTCAAGGAAGATACAGGAAATGAGGTGTGGGATCTTCCTGCAAGGTTAAGGAAAGCCACAAGGTTAGCTAACTATGTGGCAGGTGAGTCTTTGCATGGAAGCGTGGAGAGGCCATTTTGCAGAATTGTGAAGGTAAAATGTAGATGGTGCTGGAGACCCCAAGACGTTAGAGATGCCAGAGTCATGGAATACCTGCCAAGGAGAGCTGCAGACCCTGTGTGGAACCAGCCCAAGAGAGAGAAGTGTGATGCAGTCAACAAAGTTGAAAGGAGTTGGAGATCTGAAGAGCACTTTGACATCAGACATGGAGATGCAGAGTGTAGAGTTTGCCCTGCTAGTTTTAGGTCTTGTTTTGGTTCAATATCTCCTCATTATTCCCCTTTCTGCCATTTTTGAATGGTATTGTATAGCCTGTACCATTGTAGATTGGAAGTATGTAATTTGCTTTGTAATTTTACAGGGGGTTGCAGCTAAAAGATTGCCTTGATCTCAGAAGAGACTTTGAAATTTGAACTTTTAAGCAGTGTTGAGACTGTGAAAGTCTATGGGGACTTGTCTACATTGGACTGACTGCATTTTTGCATTATGATATGGCCAGGAGCCTATGGTGGTCAGGGAGTGGAATGTGGTGGTTTGAATGAAAATGGCCCCCATGGGCTCCTTTGTTCACATGCTTGGTCCGCAGTCAGTGGAACTGTTTGAGAAGGACTAGGAGGTGTGGCCTCATTGGAGGAGATGTGTCACCAGAAGTAGGCTTTGAGGTCTCAAAAGTTTATACCAGGCCCAGACTCTCTCTTGGCCTGCAACTTATGGATCAGATGTAGGCTCTCAGCTACTGCTCCAGTGTCATGACTGTCTATCCACAGCCACGTTCTTCACCATGATGATCATGGAATAATTCTCTGTAACGGTAAGCAAGCTCCCAGTCAAATGCTTTATTCTATAGGTTGTCTTGGTTGTGGTATCTCTCTATATAGCAATAGAGCAGTAGCTAAGATGAAGCCCAAACAAGTTACTAAAAATAAGAGCTAATTATGCAATACCCCTATGGTAATGGTATATCCAAATGCTGAGCAGGGAAGAAACAAGGCTGAAGAAGCAGATCATTGAGGAAAGAAATTAGGCAGAGGGAATCTACTACCATCATAAAGGGCAAAGTGACTTGGAGATTAAATGTGAAAGAGAAATTGAGATGTGAATCATGATGCCAAAGAGTTAGCAGCATTTTATGTGGGTGCTGGTGATTGGCATCTGTACTCCTGGCTTTGTGTGTCAACTTGACACAAATTAGAGTCATCAGAGGAAGGAGAGAGCCTCAGTTGAGGAAATGCCTCCATGAGATCCAGCTGTAAGGTAATTTCTCATTCAGTGATCAACGGGGGAGGGCCCAGCCCATGGTGGGTGGTGCCATTCCTGGGTTCTATAAGAAGGTGGGCTAAGAAAGCCACGGGAAGCAAGCCAGCAAGCAGAACTCCTCCATGGCCTCAGCTCCCGGCTCCAGGATCCTGCCCTGTTTGAGTTCCTGTCCTGACTTCCTTCAGTGGTGAACAGCAATGTGGAAGTGTAAGACTAATAAACCCTTTCCTCCCCAACCTGCTTTTGGGTCCTGGTGTTTCATCTCAGCAATAGTAACCCTAACCAGAACAGCATTCCAGGAAACAAAAGTGTGGGCAGCCCTGTCTATTCTTACTCAGTGTCATGGTGCTACTGAAACTGAGGGAGAAGCAGGGGCATGCCTGTGACTAAACCTGAGAAAGCTGAAGGAGGACCTGTATGCTATTCTTCTGACCACGGAACTCACTTACAGCCAAAGAACCATGGCAGGAAGTGTAGAGGATGCTGCTTGCTAACTGGCTCAAGGAAGCTCACACCGAGTTATACATTCTAGGACCACCTGCCCCGGGGATGATGCTGCCTGTAATGGGCTGGGTTCTTCCACGTCAGTTAACAGACATGACAATTCTCTATAGACAAGTCCTCAGGCTAATTTTTATCTAGGGAATTCTACAACTAAGGCTCACCTCTAGAGCAATTCCTAGACTGTATCAAATGGACAATTGAAGACAGAAGGGAGAGAACGAGAGTACTAACGACTGCACTCACACAGATGCAGGTGGGAGCCAGGACTATACCGGAAGCTCCATATATACCATATATAGACGCTATTTATGTTGCATGTTGTCAAAGAACTTGTCTATATTTTGGCCTGTTTCCTGAAAATTTTAGTGAAGCTGAGTTGAAAAAAAAAATAATGGGTTAGTTAATTTTGCAGAACAATTTCACAGCGGTTGGGTGTGGTGTGGTTGTTGCTGGCTGCTTTTATCTGGGTTTACAGTGACAATTGGGAGTAAAGAGCAGAGCGGGATTTGGAAAAACACCAGTCTGGCTACTGAATAAACGAGTTAAAAGTTACAGACATTGAGTGAGTGTGGTCGTCACAGAGACTGGTGCCATTAAAAAGAAACCTAGCACTTTCTACAGAGGCAACAGGAAACTGGTCAGACCCCATCCAGCATAGGCTCAGGGCTGTGACATGAAACTCACTGTAGCCAGGCTAGTCTTGAACTCACGATCTGCCTGCTCCAGGCTCCTGAGTGCTGGGGTTACAGATGTCCACCACCACATCCCATCTTGTCAGATGGGAACTTGGGGGAAATTGTGTGAAAGGGCCATCGTCTGCTACGAGAGGCAGGAGCAGACTCACTGGAGGGTGGATCACAAATCCCTCACTGGGAGATCAGAGGAGAAGCCACAGGAAGGGTTCAGGTGGAGGGGTTGAATTATACGTTATTACAATTCTGAGGCAATGGCTGATGAGTGTCACTGGAAAAGCATTTTAAACACAGCTGAGGGTCTATCCAGATGCCACCCAACCAAATCAGCCCAGGAAGAGCAATTCCAACCAGGCAACCTCCCATTTCATTAAATGGTTTAAAATGTGTGGAGCCAGTATATTTATTTCTAACTACACGGAAGACCTCTGTGTCACCCTTTTGTTTACAAAACCTGAGAGTGCTCCTTGGGGTGTAGCTACTTCTCAGAGCAAACGCCACGGTGGCTTCGAGTCTGCCTTCTCTTCATTCCTGTTTCCATGGGCAGAGTGCTGGGGAGAAGCAAGCACAAAGCCGAGTCTAGTGGACAAAGGAAATAACGTTGATGCTCATGAAAAATTCAGTCCTAATTATACCCTGCATGTCAGCGGGCTTTGTGAGATTGCGTGCCCAGGGTGTTCATCTTGTTAATAGTTGCTGGCCGTGGGGACTTATTTCCGTGCCATTCGTAAAGCCTTTGTGACGGACCAGCCGCTTACGTCAGCCCATAAAATTATAAAACAGAAAGAACATTATGGTAATTCTTTGAGATTATTTCCATGTAGTGTTTGGTCATAAGACTGCCTCTCCTCTTGCTAGCGCTGAACCCTAGCGCAGAAATGAAACAGTGAGCTCAGCAGGCACTCTTAGTAGCGTCTGAACCGGGGCTGAGAAACAGTTCAACCCCAAGCCAAGCTCTTTGGAAGACTCTGGGGGGAAGAATCTTTCTTTGCTTCTTCAAGCCTCTGGCGCCTCCCAGAACCCCCTGGCTGCTGGTGAGATGCTCACCTTCTGTTTTCACACGCACCCATTCCCCTCCCCTGTGCTGTGCTGTCCTCTCCTCTTCCTATAAAGACATCCATCACAGGAAGGCTTGAACTTGGGACTCTTCTCTAATTACGTTCCGGGGATTCCCAGTGTGCATGAACTTTGAGGGACACTATCCAGTCAGGAGGCATCTCCTGTCCCAAACTTGCCCCTCCCCAGAATTTTTTACTCAGTGTCTGGGTTTCTGGATTCTATGAGCCCGGAGGTTGGTTTGTTTGTTTGTTTGCTTTCTGGATTCTTCACTTTTCCTCACTGTGCACACACAGTGACCTCTGAGTTCCATAGACACCGCCTCTTGGATGTCGCCCCTTCATCCCATCTTGTTCATCCCCGTGGTCACTGCTGGAGTTCACGCTGTCTTCTCCACAATGGAATCACTAGAGGCTTCCTCACTGCCAACCTTCAGCACCTAGAATGTTCTCTGTAAGTCTTTCGTGTCTTTCTTGGGCTCACAGACCTTTAATGACTGAGTCTCCTCTTAATTAACTTCATCATGACCTATACTTCTCAACTTCATCTTCCAAAACATCAGCATTGCCTTCAGACGGCAGAACCGCTGTGACGACCAGGAAGGCGCTAGGTCCAAAGAGACCGTCTAGGATGTTAATCCCTAACATCCTGGGATCACCCCCCCAGCCCGTCTGTAAGTGCAGAGCTCTGAAAATGTCTTAAGATTGGACTGATCTGAGTGGGTCAGCATGAGCGTCATCTGGATGAGATGCCAATTAGCCGTCTCAAATGGTGCTGTGATTGGCTATGGTTTGTGTCACTCAGCACTGATATCCAATCAGCACAAGGATATAATCAGGGGGCCGCTGGACTTGGGAGGAAAAGTGAGACAGAGTGGGGATGGACTGACTGATGACAATTGTCCCCCAAAGGGCAGCTACAGTTTCTGCAGTTTGCAAAACACCAAAAGGTTTCCCAGGGGCAGCAGTCAGCCGAGGCTGTCCTTCCTGCACGAGGGCTCCACGTCACGGAGTGTGCTGTAACAGAAGCAGAGACAGGCGTGTTTGTGACATGCGTCAGAATTTATTGAACAGCAATAAATTCACAAGCTTTGTTGGCTTAGATGTCGTCCTGGCTATTGGCAATCACAGATTCTAATCTTAAGTACTTAATTCTAATCTCACTAGCTAGATTTGGCTCTCAGCTCAGCACCACCTTTCATACCGTAATATTTGCTACCTGTATAATATGCACTGCTAAATTTATAAATGATACTGTAAATCACCATTTTATGATATGTACTTCTATCTCAACATCTAGGAGTCCTGACCAGGTTAAGTTTCTCTGCTAGTTAAAGAATTAAAAGTCAGGAAAATTCTCAGTAGCAATGGAGAAATACAGCAGACAAAATCATCCGGCAAAGAAAAACTTTTATTAGGGGTGAGGACGGACACACACACACACACACAGAGGCTGGATTTTTCATTGTCCTCTAAACGAAGCCAAATGCTGCCCTATAAAATGAGTCCCCAAGCCACACAGTATGAAATGACTTGGGAGGGGGGAGGTGTCATAGACTGAGCACATCAGTAATTGAACTGTTCAAGAAGGGGGGACCTTTAGCACCCCACATTGGCTGCTAACTAGGGCCTCTATCCAGAAGACTAAGTAAGAGTGGCTGAAGGTTGTGGGCAGGAGAATGACCATGACTAGGGATTCTGAAAGGGACACCATAGCAGAAACAGCATCAGTCATTACTTGAAAGCCAGTTTACTGGGACAGTTGGATGTCCTCTGGATTAGCTGGGTGACAGGCTTGACGTGAGGGGCCCTTCTCTCCAAACACCAGCTAGTTCATCACCAGACCTCTGTTTGGAGAAGGTGGGGTGTCTTCTCTTCCAGTAGGTGGCAGGCCTTCTGTCCTCTGGGGCATTTCCTGGCCGTGCCTAGTTCCCACAGCTGCCGCTGGGGCTGCCTTTCCAGCCAGGTAAGCTAGCTGCCAGCTGGCCCATGTCCCCATGCGGCAGCCACACCCTTTTCAAAGAGGACCCGTGAAGGACAGCACAGAGCGCAGCCGTCAGGCTGGAGTGAAGATAATGCTAAAGAGGTGCCCCTCCATTGCTCAGCAGACTGTGGAAGCAAAGGCCCAGGGAAACCAGGATTTGCCGTGAAATCTGTGCTGGCAAAAGGAAAAGGCAGAACTGCTAACAGCTGGTGCCAGCTGGAGGGGGTCCTGTCCTCCAGAGAGTCCATGCTGTTTGACAACTTGTCAGACACCTGGAAGGAGAGACAAGGATGGTTGGTGGGCTGGGAGGAGCCTTCCGCCTTGACCAGGATCTCTTCTCTTTACAATCCCCTTGTTCTCGATTGGAGACCTGAACCACACACTCGTATCCCTGAGGACTTGGAGGTGGTGGCTCTGAGTCTCTTTGTTCAACTTCCCCATGAATCAAATGAACATTGAACAAATGTCCTTCCTCTGATTTTCACAAGTAACTCTCTTGCTAATTGACTTCGGGGATGGGCGGTTAGGCTACCAGGGTCCAGGCTCTGACCCAGACCCGCAGGAATGAATGAAGGGGCTGGTGGAGTCTGGAGGACCAGCAGAAGGACCCACAAGTGAGCCTGAGACTGAGGGAGGAACTCAGACGCCAGCCTAGGGAGCACCATCGAAGAAAGGGCACCGTGGCACGGAGAACAGGTGGGGCACGTTTTCAACACGCTGGGATGGTGAGGCGGGTGCTGGCAGGTAAAAGCCGGGCCACGCAGAAGTCAAATGTTTCAGTGTCTCGGCCCTGTCCCTGGGACTCATGGCGGTGAGCGTTTCCCTATGACCCCAATAAGGATGACCACAATGGCGGAGCTTACGTTTTCTGAGCAGGGAAGGGGAAGGTCAGGCCTGCAAGTGGATCTGCAGCCATGACCTTCTATCATGGTGGAAGGAGATCTTCAGAGGTGGTCCTGTTCCAGTTTTCCATTGCTCCTCACGACACTAACTTGTGACTTACCAAGTGTTCTCACGAGGAAGAACTGCAGTGTCCATGATGGAAGCCAAGGCTCTCCTTTGCCTTGTAGTTTAGCTACTATTTTTATCTTTTTCATTATGTATCTCCCCTGCGTTGCTAACTTCAACCAGACAATAGATCACAAGCTGGTAAAATCAATTCCTGGGCACTGCTGTTCTGGTCTAGGATGGCACCTAAGGCCTTGAACAGCTGTGTGAAATAGAAACGACCTCTGGTCAGGAATGAGTATTAATGTTAAAGTGGCCTACGCCAGCCCCTGAGCTCCTGCCCTGGGCTTCCCCAGATGCTATAAAAATCCTGTGTGTGCTTTGATCCGAAGGCTGCCTGACCTCCATGCTGACCTAGGCTCTCTCTGATCTGCCTCGGTTGACTGAAGTCTTTATTCTCTACTTCAGTGTTCCCAAAATATCTTCCTTTTGATACCCGATTCTCAGAGGGAAACGTAAAAAGAAAAAATATCTGGAATGCCATTTGGGTTGTCCACTCTTACAGCATCTTTTGTGTAGCTGGCCAGGAAGGCTAGGAATGGATATTATAGCCAAAGATAGCCTTGAACTCCCAATCCTCCTGCCTCCACCTCCCCGGGTCTAGGAATATAGGTGTGTTCTGCTATGCCCAGCATGATCTGCTTTGTTTGAAGCAGTGCATGCCCCTCCAACTTAATGAAAAGAAGGGGGGGACGGGGGAAGGGAGCACACAGGTAGATATTTCTTTTACATGCCTGCTGTAGGGAGGCTTGTTCTTCCTGGCCGCCTGGCTACTTTAGCCCTGAAATAACCACACAGAAATTGTATTAATTAAATCACTGCTTGGCCCATTAGCTCTAACTTCTTATTGGCTAACTCTTACATATTAATTTAACCCATTTATATTAATCTGTATATCACCACGAGGTTGTGGCCTACCAGCAAAGTTTCAGCACATCTATCTCCGGCAGCCAGTCCATGGCGTCTCCTGACTCAGCTTTCTTTCTCCCAGAATTCAGTTCCGTCTTCCCCGCCTACCTAAGTTCTGCCCTATCAGGCCAAGGTAGTTTCTTTATTCATTAACCATTACAAGCAGCACACAGAAGGGACTCCCACATCACATGCTCTTCCAATTTAACAAGGCGAACAAGGGGAAGAGCACACAGTAGATACTTCTTTCCTTTTTTCATTTTCTCCCATGTGC
Organism: Microtus ochrogaster; assembly: GCF_000317375.1. Classification (NCBI taxonomy): domain Eukaryota; kingdom Metazoa; phylum Chordata; class Mammalia; order Rodentia; family Cricetidae; genus Microtus; species Microtus ochrogaster. Next base: position 93,756,637 of record NC_022012.1, on the reverse strand, counting down.
TCATGCTGAGGTTAGCAGCCTGGAATCTGAATTTACCGATTGGTTTCCATTCCCTGTGGCCAATGGTGGGGTCAGTACCTACCCCATGGCCTTGATAGGAGTGGAGGACAGGTTGCTGTTGGTATCAGGGAGAACATGGCAGCCTTTTGTGCTGTCTTTGTCAGCCCCTAATGATTGTACCTTTCTTCTCCGGGCCCCCAGAACACATTCTGCTCCATGGTCCTTCTTCTCCACAGACCGAAAGCTTCTGAGCAGAGGAGCCTGACTCATTCATCCCTGCACCCCCATTCCTGAGAGACAGCGCTGAAGTAAGAGAGATCGGGAGAGTCCCTCCTAGGAACATCACGGACTCTCGGTACCAGTCATGGGTGAACTGCACACTGACGGTGACCGAGGCCTGTGCACAGAAATAAGTAGACACTGACCTGGTCACCTCAGCAAAATTAGAGCCATTCATTGAGATGCATGAGACAAAGCAAATTGGAAACCACCAACGCTCAGCGTGCAAAACCGTGGACTTGAGTTGCAGAATTGTCTGAGACTCAATAAAGTGAAATTACAATTGAAGCCATCTCAGAGAAGTAAAAACTGGTGTGTCCTGTGACACACGTGAGCTCCTCACCAGTCACTTCCTCTTATGAGCAAATGCCTTAGAAGCAGGACTCATGGGAAGAAGGATTGATTTTTGCTCACGGTTTCAGAGGTTACAGTCCATCACTGCAGGAAGACTTGGCGGGAGGTGGGACTCTTCAAATCCTTCATTTTGGTGGATTAGGAAGCAGAAGGGGGAATCTTGTGCTCAATTCTTTCTTCTTTTCCTATTTTTACTCAGTCCAGGACCCAGCACAAGGGACAGTGACGCCCACATCCAGAGTGAGTCTTCCCTCCTCAATTCAAACTCTCAAAGAACACCCTCACAGGTACACCCCGAAGTGCGTCTCCCATGTGACTCCTTCAAATCCAATCAAGTTGACAATGAAAGCTACCATCACAAGGCCCCTCCTTGTTACCACCTAACATAATTTAGATATCATTCAAGTAGAGACCTGGAAAGATAGCTCAGTGGCTAAGAGCACTGCCGCTCTTCCAGAGAACCCAAGCTTGGGTCCCAACACCCACAATCTCCTGTAACTCAGACTCCAGGGGATCATGCACCCCTGTGGCCTCCCCAAGCACCCATACAGCAAGTGGAATATGTTTACACAAACATATATATGTACACACACACATATATGTTTATCAGTACATCATCCCACACCCTGAGCCAGAAAGAAGCCAGAACAGCAAATGCTGAATTGTCTAGGGTGGACTGTTGTGGGGTAATCACCAGAGAATTCTGTTCAGACATGGATTTGAGCCAATAGAAAGCCTTTATTAGCTGGATGGTGATTCTATTGGGTGTTTGGGATCCCAGTGTGGCACTAAGCCTTTCTCAGGGTGAGCTTTTAAGCACAAAAAACATGTTCTAGGTTTACATACTTCCGTTAACAAGAACAGCCAGAAGTGAAGTTACAGAAGCCAAAAAGCAAGGTTAGAACATCTAGAGACTTTCCTATAACTATGGACTTTAATGGAGTAGGTCTTTTTGTTTGCATTTTGGCTGGTGGTGCTGTCTGCATGCTGAGTTTTACAACCTGAATGGCACTTCCCTCGTGGAGTCAGTTGTGTTAAGGTCTGGGGCCCTGTGCCTGGATGAGGAGGGCCAGAGACAGGCTCCAGGAACTTGGCAACCAAATTTCTATTTCATCCAACTTATTGTTAAAAAAAAAATCATTGCTTTTAATAATATGAAACTTCTTGAATATTTAAACCAATAACACAGCAAAACGGAAGCAGTGTTAATTAGATACAGTTAGATGGTAATTAGCATTTCTGTAATGACGTCTCCAGAGATGAGGTGGTAAGAAACCAAGAGGGTAATGAACTCGTCCGCTGAATTACTTGGCGCTCTCGGCATCATCCCGGCGGGCAGGGTGTTAGACACGTGGGAAGAACACTGACGCTGGTCCAAACAGAAACATCAGAACCAAACGACAGTGTGAGATGTTCCATATCTACTTTCTCAAAACTGGGTGGGGCTTATTGTTGTGCCCACGAGGGCGGCCACAGGTCTTCATACCTGGCACACAGACAGCATCAGTATAAGGGCAATTGTGGAGTGAGGAAGGGGGTACATTGTTAAGTGTTCAGAAGTGAAGAATGCATGGAACAGAATCGTGCTTCTTGTCTGAAAGGTGATATAGTGACTTCAGATATATTTATTTTAATATCTGTATAAATGAAAAAATATTTGGATGTGTTTTATGAAACTGCAGCCATGGTTACTGCTGACAAAGGGGTGGAAAGGACGGCCAGAAAAGCGCGAGCCAGGTTCCCAAAGGATAAGGGCTCAGAGCCCAAATGGTACAGTCCATGCATGGAGCCTCACTCGGTGCAATCACACTCTTAGGAAACAATTAACTTACATGTTCATTTCAAAGACGAGAGCTCCTGCCCCTAGGTCCTGCTACTCATTCAGTAGGAGGAGAGCAGACTCTGGTTGGCTGTCTTCTGACTTCCATATGTGTTGCACAATTTCTAATTGGTTTAATAATAAAACCTGGCATCAGGTACTAAGAGGTGAAAGACGAAAAATCAGAGAAGCAGTGCAGCCAGCCACTAGTTCTTACCTCTATGAAATCCTCAGACCAAATGGGGTATCCTGTCTCAGACTGCACGGAGCTCCTGTCTCCTCCTGCCTCCTCCTGCCTTATATTCTTCTCTCTGCCCAGTCATAGCCCTTCCTGTCCCCACCTCCCTAGTGCTGGGACTCCCAAGTACTGGGATCAAAGGAATGAGATACCAAGTGCTGGGATTAAAGGTGTGCACCACCTCTGCCTGGCCCCTATGGCTAACTAGTGGCTCACTCCACACTCTGATCCTCAGGCAAGCTTTATTTGTTAAACACAAATAAATATCACCACACATATGTGTGTGATGGCATGTGTGCTCCCCAACACAAATATGGTCATAAGAAAATATATAAAATGTGTATTTTTAAAGTAAAAGAATTTGTGAAACCTTCAAATGGGTTGTATCTGATTTTTGTTGTTTCGTTTGTTCATTGGTGACAAGATCTCACGTGTACCATGCAGACCTCAAGTGTGCTATGTAGCTATAGATGATGTCACCCTCCTGCCTCCAGGACGAGATGCCAGGTGTGTGCTACACACCCAGAGTTGAAGCTGTTACTTTCTTGGACCCTTTTTTTTTTCATTTTCCAAGATATCAACAAGATAAAGACGTGTTACTTTATCTCGTGTAGACCTACAGTGGACTTGACCCTCCTACACACATGTCCATAAGACAATCCAATGCAGGTACATCTCCAGCTGAGGTTCCCCCTTCCTGGGTGGCTCAGTTGTCAACTGAAGCTAGCTATGGCATTGCAAGTAAACAGGGTCCCTTTCCAGAGAGAGAGATTCTAATCTTGTTTAACAAATAAATGGATGTTTTGTCCAAATGCAGCAAAATCCTCAAGTAGCATGAACAATTCATCAGAGACAAGATCTTCTAACCTCTGCAGAGCGTCTGAAGGTCACGGGGTCACTTCTCTGTTGCTTGGGAGGCCTGAGGGGGTTATCAACACTGAACCCAACACTT
>NC_022012.1:93751811-93752895 GCF_000317375.1 Microtus ochrogaster | reverse complement strand
AGCAGACAGGGAAGGAAGCTAGATGTTGGGTGCCAGGTGTTGCAAGAAGTCCACGGATGCTTAGGAAGGAAACTTATTAAGGGATGAAATAGGGAACACCCATACTCCTGAATATGGTGAGGAGTGATGCCATTGTCTCTTTGTCCACCATGAAAAGATGGAGAAAGCTCTGGACCAGGTCACCCACCAGCAAGCAAATCAGAAGGCTTCCATGTAGCGAGAGAGGGCACGACCCCCTCCCCCACCTCCATTGTTTTTCTGTCAGGTGTCAGAGAAAACCACACCCACGGCAGGTCACCTCCAAATGTCACTGGCTAAAGGGATTGAGCTCCCACACCACCTATCCTCACAAAGTTTGAATCTACAGCAGACAGGTCAGGAAGTTAGAACACAGGTCCGGGTTAAGGGACTGGCGGCGGCTCAGCCATTAAGAGCACTAGCTGTTCTTCCAGAGGATCCAGGTTCGATTCCCAGTACCCACATGGTGGCTCACAACCATCTGTAACTCCAGGCTTTTGATGCTTTCTTCTGGCCTCCTTGGGCGTCAGGTACGAAGGTGGTGCCCAGACCTACACATGAATACAAAACACCCAAACACATTAAATAAATATTTGAAAAGATCTGGGCTACCAGCCAACCTCTTTCTGAGCTATGCTCAATGCTTTCAGTGAGTCTTGGAGTTTAGATAGTGTATTTCACATACAGAGAGGGTACGAGCAGAATAAACCTTAATGGAATGAGACATTACTGTAGAACAGGCTTTAAAAATCTATAAGATCCAAGAGGAGTCTTTCAAAATTACCAGGGAAAGATGTTTTCCATCATGAACCATCATTCATCCAGCTTGGGAGACACTGCTAGTGACACATGTTCCTCCCCACCCAAAAAAATGAAGTGTTCTGTGTGCTAACAACCTAGCTTTAAAAAAAAAAAAGTAAAACAAAATTCTGTATTTTTATAAAACTTGATAAAAAATAGTATTTCAAACTGTACAGTCACCAGAAGTACACAGTTATCAAAAACGCACACATTTCACTTGGCGTCTCCAGCACCTTCAGCTTTTTGTGCCTGGTCTGTTTTGGCG
>NC_022012.1:93747089-93751556 GCF_000317375.1 Microtus ochrogaster | reverse complement strand
GTGCGCGGCTCGGGTCCGTCCGGGGGTCGTTCTCGCTGCTTCTTCACACTGCTCCCCCCAGGAGAGGCGTCCTGGGGACATGTTGACATGTGTGGTCACCATGGCACAACATGCCTTGTGTGGAAAAACTCAGTTCATTTTTATATCCTCCTCCCCCTATACCATCAACATAGACTTAACTCCCTTAAGACCAGAGACCTGTTGGAACCTGATCCCCAAAATTGGTTTTGCCAGTCTGTTGGGCAATCCGGACTTTGCAGTGATATCATTGAATGTCCTCAAAAGCGCAGCGGTTCCTTTTATAGAAGATTGTGGATCTGCAGATTGATAATTCTGCCATTTTCATTTCATTTCCTGAAAGTCAGGGTCAGCTTGTGAAAAGTTGTGAAACAACATCCTCGATGTGAAATGTCAGCCCTCACTCTAAACTCCTCCCCCTTTGCAGAGCATCCAATGAAGACTCACCAGGTTTTATAGTGGCTTTCTGATTTTGGTAGTCGATACAAGAAGGGAGTTTGGAAGTTCTTGTATACTGTTACTGATTGTCTGCCCATGTTCTGCCTGGAAAACCATGATTGTTTATGGAAAGTGTCTTTAATAAAGCTGGATACAGTTTGGCTTGGAAAAAAAATAAAAATCTATAAGATCTATACAATATGTTCACACGTATTCTATTTATATGTATCATACATAAATGATCTCAGTGACAAGGAGTCCCAGGCATGGGCTGGGCAGACGCTCAGTGGGTCAAGGCCTGCTCCACAAGAGTGAGGGAACCCCAGCTCCCCATCAAAGACAGGCACAGTGTGGTACATGCTCACTACCACCAGTGTTGGGGTGGAGGGAATGCAGATGGCCAATGAGAGTCCTGGGATTCTCCCGTTTCTGTTCATCTCCCTGAAGCGGGGCAGGATTTCAGATGTGTGCCACCAAATCCCACTTTAGGAAGATTCTGGAGATCTGCACTCTGGGGCACCTCACTCACCGAGCCTCCAGACAGGTTTTTTATTTCGTGTGCTGGTTCCCTCAATTATATAAAACTCTGTAGTGTTTATAGATATGGCGTGTTTGTCATTCCTAACACTGATCATGATGCCTTCTCTCATTTACTCTTGACTGAACTCATCACAGCTTCTCTGTTCTATGCTCCTCCAAACGAAGAAACAAGCGAGAATTCTGGGAGCGTTGCTTCCCAGGAGGGTGCTTGCCTAGCAATGTGTGCAAAGTCCCAGACTCAATGCCAGTATCTCGGGGAAGGTGCTGGGAGCGCGGAGTAAGAAAAACGTGTTTACACGAATCCTGGCTCTGGGTCATTTGTGTCTCCTTTATATTTATTTGATTTACTTCTGGGATCCTTTTGATACTCACTTTTAAATTTTTGATTTGAAAGCTGAGTTCATTTAAAAACACAAATCCTAATAAACATATCAAAGTGATGAGGTTTTTACAACATTGGCTCGATCACATGGATTTTTTTTTTTATATAGTACCTCTTGTTCATTTATGGGCAGCCCATGAAACCTATCTCCTTAGAGCACTAGGCAGAGTGCCCGTCTCACAATTAATCCGTAAGTCCACTGTAATTTTTTTCACTTCGATTGGGGGATTTTGGAAGGACTATTTCCGTCCTGAATGAATGAGCAGTCCTGGCAGCTGGAATTCCTGTTTCTCATCATCTGCTCCCTGTGAGGTTTTCCTTCTCTCAAGTTAACATTCGCTTTGAATTCAAAAACACGCTGTTTCTTTTCCCACAGCTGTTTAGAAGAAATGCCTCTTTTTAAGTTGGCTGTAAAATCTTTATATAACTGTTAATTAATCAGGCTTGAAGACTCTGATTCAAATGCTTCCAGACTTTATGGTTTGCTTATTAATACCAGATGGAGATAAGCTAATCTCCGTATCAAAGCTATCACTAAAAAGCAAACTACCTTCCAATCCCTGGGCTTGTCACAGCTGCCCTTTGCCATCTCCCGTATCTGTGGTCAACAAAGGTTGTGTTGACCTAGGAAGGGCTTGGCCAGGACACTCTGGTGGCCCTGTTTCTAGCTATAGGTCTGTAGGTCAGCTGAAGTGACCAGTTGACTCTGGACCCTGAAAGGTTTGGAGTTCAAGGAAGACACTGAGGCAGGTTAATTTATTGGAAGAGTTTTCAGCACTGTGGACACACAGACAGACATCAGTACATTGGGGGCTCTGATAAGAGTTAGTTTAGTCCCACAGGCAGAGTGGGGCCTTTCTTATAGGTCTCAGAGGCAGCGAGAAGGAGCACGTCTAGGTGAGGTGCACACGCTATATGGAGAAGGCGTGCCCACCCGCAGTGCTCTGCCGTCCTGGAATCCGGGCAGCCTGAAATCTGTGAACCTTCTTGAGGAAGCAAGGGTGGGACCACTCATTCTGTCGGCATATGGGCACCTGAGGGATCTCCTAGGAGTCAGAGGGGGCTGTAGAGCAGATCACACAGCAGAACTACACCCCATACTGTGGTCCAGGGGAGAAAGCACTGAGTTTCTGTCTGTCTCTTCCTGTCTCCATTTTCACTTTCAAACCTTAACTGTGAACGTAAACAAGTCTTGGCCCTCCTAGGCTGCCCTCTGACTCCTTGCCAATCATGGAGAAGTCTGATCTCATTTCAAAGGGTGGCAGGGGTGGGGGCAGGGAAAGTGACCCAGTGGGGTACTCAAGTTTGGTGTCCCACATAAGGGAAGGAACCTGTGGACACAGGAAGTCATGGAAGGGATGACACCAATCTAAAGAGAGAGCCCAGGAGAATCCAGCTCATACTGCCTTTGGAGAGGGCTGGGAGGTATGGAGGAAGAGATGCCACAGAGAGAGGGCAATCCAAGTCAGCAGGAGAGAGGAAGCTGGTCGTGGGCTCCAAAGAAGAGCAGAAGGAGGAAGAAGGCCTGTGATGGCCAGACAGGAGAGTGAGGATGGTGACGTCCTGCCTGGCAATGAGGAAGCCAGCAGTAACTCTGCCCTAACACGGATGTGGGCACACAGATCAGACCTCAGTGGGTGAGGAATCAGCTGAGGTGAAGCAGTGCCAGCTCTACAGACAGGGAGAGAAGGGCTGGAGAGATGAGAGACAGGGAGACGCAGGGAGAGGAAGCCGAGGGAGATGAGAGGCAGGGAGACGCAGGGAGAGGAAGCCGAGGGTGAAAAGGTAGGTGTTTACTGGGGCAAATGCCCTCACTAACTGCCCGCAGTCTGAGGAGAGAAGACCCTCTCTGATGGGAGAATTGGAATCCGTTTCAGTGGAGCTTATAGTGCAGGGTCACAGACCTCGGGGGTGAGGTCTGTCCGCACACTGGTACCAGGGACCTTGCGTTCTATTGCTTCACATCCTGAAGAAGAAAGAGAGGATCCCAGAAGTGTGTGCAAGGCTGAGAAGGACTGGAGTCCCTGTCCAGGGGGAGAGGAAGCCAGAGTCGAGGAAGAAGTGGAAGATGAAGGCAGGGTGGTAAGGAAGGTCTGGGAGACAAGGGGAGGTGGTGGAGTTACCTTAGGACAACTTCAGCCAGGAATACACCTGGGGACACGGCTGGGGACGCCTGTAGCTCAGGCTTCCCTTTATGTCTGATGTCTAAAGTAACAAACAGCTCTCAGGCTGCTTCCCCAGAAACTGGGTCATGCTCCTCACTAAAATAGCGTCAGCCTGGAGGAGCACGGGCTGGGGGGTGCAGGGGCCTCTTATTCACAGGTCCTGGCCCAAAATATTTCTCTCTAGGGATGAGAACTTATATAAGAAATGGGAAATAGGAGCACAGCTGTACAAGTGGTAAAAAATGTGAAAAAGTTTCTTTCCCTTTTCTATAGTTTAACTTTGTGTTTTGGAAGAATACGGGCTCATAAGAATGCAAATACATAAAATCTCTAAGTAAGACAACATCTGTCACCAATAGTTTAGAAAAAAAAATGTTGCGGGACCAGGTGGCTCAGGAGATTGAGAAAGAGGATCGCTGTGAGTTCAAGACCAGCCTGCTCCACAAAGTGAGGTTTTCTCTCAAAAAATAAAAAACAACAACAACAAAACAAGGGGCTGGGAAGAATGGCCAGCCAGTGAAGCGCTTGCTGAGCAGGCCTAAAGACCTGAGTTTGAGCCCACAGAGTCACATTCAAAACAAAAAAGGCTGGGTATGTCGATGCACGTTTGTAATTCCAATGTTAAGGAGGCTCCCTGGGGCAGGGTGAAGAGCATGGAGGCCACACTGGGCTGTGTCTTCATGATTGCACACGTGTGTATTTGACCTGGTCCTTCCGCATGTGGGAGAAACACACGTCTGACAAAGGGAAGAGCTGTCCAGTGACCGGGACATGACACACTGGTAAACAGTATTCCATCGGACTACAAAATAAAGTGGATAAACATGTGTTTGCCCACCTGATTTTCGATAAAGGAGCTAAAAGTATACAATGGAAAAAAGAGAGCATCTTCAACAAATTGTGCTGGCAAAACTGGATGTCAAT
>NC_022012.1:93744259-93745839 GCF_000317375.1 Microtus ochrogaster | reverse complement strand
ACAATGGGGATGTTCTATTGGGAACTCACCAAGGCCAGCTGGCCTGGGTCTGAAAAAGCATGGGATAAAACCGGACTTGTTGAACATAGTGGACAATGAGGACTACTGAGAACTCAAGAACAATGGCAGTGGGTTTTTGATCCTACTGCATGTATTGGCTTTGGGGGAGCCTAGGCAGTTTGGATGCTCACTTTACTAGACCTGGATGGAGGTGCACAGTTCTTGGACTTCCCACAGGTCAGGGAACCCTGATTGCTCTTTGAGCTGATGAGGGAGGGGGACTTGATCGGGGGAGGGAGGAGGGAAATGGGAGGCAGTGGCGGGGAGGAGGCAGAAATCCTTAATAAATAAATAAATTAAAAAAAATGTGTTCACCCCATCATGTTGTTAAACATGTGTTCCCCCAATCACATGGATAAACATGAGTGTTTCCCCAATCTCGTGGATAAACATGTGTGTTCCCCCAATCACAGAAAGCTGAGAGTGACCAGGTTGAGAGTCAGGACTATTGCATACTCTGGGACATCATCAGTAAACATCAAGGCAAACCCAGAGTCACTTATCTGCGTGCTTATAGCTGCACCGAAGGTGCAGGAAGGAAAGGAGTCATAGGTTAAGAGAGACAGCATGCAATTTGGCTTAACTGGTATTTCTGACTCTGTGGTGAGACTAGATTACGTGTGTCACTTGTGTGCAAGGGGTTTCTCCACTATAACAAAATCTTTGAAGTGGCCAACTGGTAAAGACAAAAGGTAAGTTCTGGTCTGGTTCTCAGGAGGTTCCAGCCTGTAACTGGTAAACCCTCTTGCTTTGGGTCTGAGACTAGTCAACACTGTGAGGTTCTCACATAACACGCCACAGAGCAAAGGGAACACAGAGGGCATTGGATGTGTAGACCACTTTGAAAGCAGGACTGGCCCCCAGTGACCTAAGAATGTCCCCCGAGGTTCTATCTCCTGATCTCATCGCCCTGGGGACCAAGGGTACAGGCTTTGGGGACTTCAAGACCCAAACTGTAACAACTTGTGTGTGTAAAGGTTTGTTTTTAAGAGAATGGCCGAGAATTTCATTACTTTTTGAGTCAGGCTCTCTCATTAAATCTGGAGCTTGCTGATTGGCTGGATGAGCTGGCCAACAGCTCTTGGACCCACCTTTCTTGTGTTCCCCCACAGCGGGCTTTGACTGGGGCAGGGTCCCGGATCAGGCTCTCATGCTGGTGTATGAGGCACTTTCCCAACGAAAGCTCCTCTCCAGCCCCCTCAAATGTTCCCTTATGGAATCCGTGTTTCAACTTCTGCCGAAGGAAGTTCTGCCTTGCTCTAAATTTAAGAATAATTTTTTTGTGTGTGATTGATCATTTTGGTTTAAATTTCCTAGTCATTTGAGATATTTTGGTAAGAACTCAGTCTTTTCTTTCCCAAACTCTTAGACACGTGTTCTTACATGGCCACATGGTTCATTTTTGTGTTGCTTCACTTTACCAAGTGTCCAACCCAGGAATAAGAGGGGCTACAGAGCAAGCTCCAGGGGGAGTAATGGATGCTGTGGGGCCAGCTGGCCCATGCTGACACAGCCAGCGG
>NC_022012.1:93739551-93742704 GCF_000317375.1 Microtus ochrogaster | reverse complement strand
TGAGTGTTTTCTGTGTCCTGAAGGTTCCTGTGCACTGCCTGCTTGTCCCACTCCTGAGGCCTGCCACAGTCACCGACCATCTTGCTGTCTCTGAATTCTGCTTCTCCAGCGTACAGCCTCCTCAGGCCTTTGCCTTATCAATGTGGGGCACATTTTCTCCATGCCTTTTCAATCGTGTAAGGAAAGATCCTCTCAGGCTCCGTACATTGTGTTTGTTGTTGCATGTGTGTATGTGTGCGCACACACCTGCCAGTGGGGGCCAGAGGCCTCAATTGTTCTCTCTCTCTCTCTCTCTCTCTCTCTGTGTGTGTGTGTGTGTGTGTGTGTGTGTGTGTGCGCGCACATACATCTGTCAGTGGAAGCCACAGGACTCAATCATTCTCCATCTGTGTGTGAGTGTGTATGTGAGTGCGTGTGTGCGTGCATGCTAGGGGTGTGCATTTATTTTACCAGCTGGGCCATCTCCCCAGTCCCTGGTTGATGGAGGAAGGTCATTGGTTAAAAAATAAAGAAACTGCTTGGCCCTCATAGGTTAAAACATAGGTGGGAGGAATAAACAGAACAGAATGCTGGGAGGAAGAGGAAGTGAGCTCAGAAATCATGCAGCTCCTCTCAGAGCCAGACGCAATGAAACTCCGACCCAGGATGGACGTAGGCTAGAATCTTCCCGGTAAGCGCACCTTGGGGTGCTACACACATTATTAGAAATGGGCTAGTCCAGGTGCGAGAGTTAGCCAAGAAGAGGCTAGATATAATGGGCCAAGCAGTGTTTAAAAGAATACAATTTGTGTGTTGTTATTTCGGGTAAAGCTAGCAGGTGGCGGGAGCTGGGTGGCGGAATGCAACCCGCAGCTCCTACAACACCTGGTGCTACATCTTTTAAATCTTTCTTCATCTGGGGTCTCTACTCCTTTTTATCCTTTTATGACACTGTCCAAAAAATACCCAACAGGGTGTCTTTCTGGAGCATCCATCCTCTGAGATTAGGTAAAATTAGGTAAAAATCTTAGCAAGACCCTGTTGTTGACGTCATTATGTCAAACTGCACAGGGCAGGAGGCCATAAAATCCTGTGCTGTGGTTGCTGTTCAGAGTGTGAGCTTATTTTAAATCATTTTTAAGGCATGTAAGACCTAGAGGAAAATGTTAAAAGGATATTAATGCTCTATGATCTAAACTTTCAACTCCAGGAATTACTCTTTAAGGAAACAAGCTCACTTATAAATACTTCCGTCACTCAGATGTCATGACGTGGGTCTTCCACTCTGTTTCATGAGCATCTGAAAGGCTCTTGAGTGTGTGAAATCCTGCGATTGGTATGGGAACCCACAGACCTACCTGATGTTTGCCTCTCCTGCCCACTTCCCATCATTAACGATGTCCGTTTCTCCCCCGGTATCTGTCACCTCCCCAGATGAAGACGCACCCATAAATTGATTTCCAGTTCATTTGACATTAATTTCTGATACAATTGCCATGTGACCTTATGAAGGATAAGCAAACTGGGGCAATATATATTGATCCTTGTAGTCCTGAAACATGGAAAAGTCCCCAGATATGAAAGATGGTATTTGCTTAATGACAGAATTATATCCGCCACATTTTATTGCCTGGGAGAGGATTTGGTGGCATTGAGCATGCTTTATTTGAGCCTGTAAATAACACCAGTATTGATGAAGCCTTCATGCAATAGAGATAGCCTAAGATTATGGCAACAGTAGATTGTATTGGTCCAGATGTTACTCTCAGACTCCTGCTGAGCAAAGGAAAGTGTGGGACAGAGACCCGCGTCAACCACTGCTGACCCCTCTCAGCACACACACCCTGAAACAAGACAGCCCTTGGCTGGTTAAGTTCAGGCACTGCTGGATGTCCATGTGATTGACCTCTCTTCAAACCCTTACACCTTCTTCACAACTGGGGCAGACCTGGAGGAGAGTTTAAGTTGCCTTTAGTCCATTGATCTACCTTTAGACCAAACCACAGCTAATTCACACCACAATGCTAAGAATTTGTCTTTGTGTCTTGAGGGAATGCCCCAAGAGCTAATCCTACTACCTCTACCATTCATTTACTTCACCAGCTGGGAGTATTAATGTTTAAAAACATTCTTAAATGCTTGGTGGCTCCATTTAAACCTAGTCTCCCTCTTTCTTGTCTTGCTGATGGTCTGTCCAAGATCAAGCCCTGTCCCTTCTCCGCCTTTGCCTCACCCCCTTCTTACTCCATAACGTATTCAGCTCTTGCTGGCCTGCTGTTTTTCCTCCCAGTTTCCCTGTGGCTCACTCTTCAAGGAAGCAGTGAGGGATGCATCTAGGAAGTTACAGCAGGGCAAAGGGGGTTTTGCCCCAGCTCAGCGGACTCAAGGGAGCTTCCCTGCCCACTTGCAAGAGGCAGCACTGTCCCATCCGGTCACCATTATGTAGCTCATGCTAACATTCTCATTAACGAAGTAGGAAAAGAAAGCCCAGGGTGAAGGAAAAGTGAGTTACTGCAGACAGCAGTGTTGGAGAGAGAAGAGGAGTGCCAAAGGAGTTCGGGGAGATGTGGTACTTCTCATCTCACTGTGGCGATGGCTTCGATGGCATATGCAAATACCAGAGACAGCAAGTGGAGCATCTTAAAATATGAGCGATTCATTACTCTTTAAACCTTGATAAAGTGGGTTTTGAGAACGATGAACTCTTAAATTTCATCAGGGCTGCCATGGCCTCAGAACCCTTGGGCCTCTCATTTGCAAAGCAAATTGTTCTGGAAACCATGGGGTGGGGATCCTCACACAAGTCTCCCTCTGTAACTCCCTTCCTTGTCAGAAGCCTGTTCACCACCAGTGATGCTTAGAGAAATGAACTTGATTGCAATTCATTTTGCCATGTGGGGATCACACCACGATCTTGGTGATGCAGTGTGCTCAGGACAATGTATGTTCCTCAGGTGAGTGTTCCAGCGAGGCCATTGTTCATTCTAAGTGTTTATTGAGGTGAACTGGGGTTGCCAACTGTTTCCTTCCTGACAGAACCCCAGCTGAGACCTAGAGCTCTCTCCCCAAAATCAACCTTCATCAGTCTTCTTCCTCCATCCTCTTCCAGAGACAGTGCTGGAGAGAGATGGTAAGATACTACATGGTCAGCTTCCAGAGACAGTGCTGGAGAGA
>NC_022012.1:93738866-93739451 GCF_000317375.1 Microtus ochrogaster | reverse complement strand
GGTCAGCTTCCAGAGACAGTGCTGGAGAGATGGTAAGAGGTTATATGGTCAGCTTCCAGAGACAGTGCTGGAGAGATGGTAAGATATTACACGGTCAGCTTCCAGAGACAGTGCTGGAGAGATGGTAAGATACTACATGGTCAGCTTCCAGAGACAGTGCTGGAGAGAGATGGTAAGATACTACATGGTCAGCTTCCAGGACCTCCAGAGCAAGGACTCAGATGGCATTTGGCTCCAGGAACTGAGGGTGAACACAGTGTTCACATCTGAGGTGCTTCTCTGACCAATGTAGGCTCTGGTTGTCACCATAGCCCCTCCCCGCACCCAGGAAAGGGATGGTACAGCTGGATCTGGGGTTTTAAGGGTTGCTGACTCTGTCCCTGCCTCTCCCCATCCTCCACCCTCTGTGATGTTCACTTTGATAAAGAGATGATTACAAACGCCTCTGTTTCCCTTCCCTTGCGGTTAATTTAGGAAATCTTACTGAAAAATTCTGATTGGCTCTGCTCTGGTCATGAGCTGATTCTGATTGGCTCTGCGCTGGTCATGGGTTGATTTTTGATTGGCTCTGTGCTGGTCATGGAC
>NC_022012.1:93723698-93733381 GCF_000317375.1 Microtus ochrogaster | reverse complement strand
CCTGACTAACTCAAGCCCCATCTGAAAGGATACCAGAGTGAATGACCAAGACCAAGGCAATCATGGGTCAGCAAGTCTCAGCAACTGTGAAGGGTCATAAATTGGAGCACATGTTCTTGCTTCAAAATGCCAAAATGTGATATTTTTACAATAATAAAAATCTGATAAATGTGTCACATACACACACACACATGTGAACACACACATGTGCACACACACACATACTCCTATGCCATAAAATTGTTTCCAGAGGAAATGGTTTCCTCACAAAAGGCCTTGTTATTGCTGTCCCCACCCTGACGACTTCAAGCACACTTCACAGGGGCATCACCATTGGTCTGCTACTTGACCTAGTTTTGCAAACTGTGCTGTCCCCAAAGCACGCTTCTCATAAATGGAAGTAATTAAAGGTGGGCATTCTGAAGGACTCCCTCTCCACTCAGCTCACATCCTGCTGGGGAGTCGAGAGCATCCTGGACCTGTGTCCTTTCCGTCAGGGATGATGCGGCAAGGTTCACGGGCTCAGACTATGTCTGCTGGAAGTGTCTGCACTGTCAGGAATAAGGGAGAAGATACCATTCTGAGCTCTCTTAAAACCAAGACCAGGGCAATTCCAGGACCCTAGGCTGGGTCCTGTGGGAGCCACACTGGCCGTGATGTCATATCTCCTGACTCTCAGCCCTGAAAACATACTGCTGAAGAAGGCTGCTTGTTGGTTCCCGGCTGATCAGCCCCGAAATAATCACACAGAAACTATTATTTAAATCACTGCTTGGTACATTAGCCCTAGCTTCTTATTGACTAACTCTTACATATTAATTTAATCCATCTCCATTAATCTGTGTATTGTCACGTGGCTGTGGCTTACTGGCTAAAGTTCCAGTGTCCATCTCTGGCAGGGCTGCATGGCTTCTCTCTAATTCTGCCTCCTTCCTCCCAGCATTCAGTTTAGTTTCCCCCACCTAGCTCTGTTCTCCTGTAGCTCTGCTATAGGCCCAAAGCAGTTCCTTTATTAACCAATGATATTCACAGCATACAGAGGGGAATCCCACATCAACGTACAGAAGTGATCCAATCTCCTTAAAGCTGGTCAGAGCTGAGGATGTCGGCCAGCACATCTGATGGCTTTAAAGACACCTTTCTGACCTTAACCCAGCACTCAGGCCCCAACACCCACTGAAATGAGAACAAAGGGCTAATCCATCAAAGACCTCGTCCATAGTTCCAGGATCCAGGAAAGCCCCTACATGTATTAGCCTTGCCTTTTGGCTTCTGTAATTTGGCTTCTCGCTAACTGCTTATTAACTGGGGTGGTTAACCAGGATGTGGTTTTTGTGTCTAAAAGACAAAGGACCATGAGGCCCAGGGCTGCATGACTTGGGCAAGTTTCCCCTGCAGTTGCTGGCCACCAATACAGACTTTCTAGTTGGCCATAAGAGTGTCGGCGTGTTCTCTTACATGTTAAAATTGAGGCCAGCCTAGATTACATCAGATCCTGTCTAAAAACAAGAAAACAACAAAAAGCAAATTAATCTGCTTTTCAGTTTAATTTTTCTAACATGCCACCAGCTGGGGACCAAGTGTTCAAACATATTAGCCTAGGAAGAACATTCAGAGTTCAAGACCAGCCTACAGAGTGGCCTCGGGTCAACCCCGTGGAGGAAATGGGGTGGGGTGGGAGCTGGTACCACAAGTCTCACCAGGCACTGGTGGAGGGCAGTTCTGGGGGTTGGAGAGAGGAATCAATTCCCCAAACTTGGAATTTCCCTCTGTGAGCCACAGCAGGTTCCTCCAAACAAAGAGAGCACAGGCAGAGAGTCATGAGATCATGGAAGTTGGGAGGACCCACAGGGGAGAGCTGTGCTAGGTCACCCATAGGCTCCAAGATCTCTAGAGTACTGAAATATGTCTGCATGTGGAAAGCAGCTCCCCCCACTCGCAGTGTGCTGAGGTTCTTTCCAAAGGCTGGCAGCAAATATTCATGGGTGGAGAAAGAAATGTAACCACATCTCTGAAGCCAGAAGCACCTTCTCTCAGGATCCTTTGGGCCCATCTGCGTCCACTCAAGGCAGGCAGACTGCCTGTAAATCCCAGGGCTCTGGCTGCAAACTCGCCCACTCCTGGCTCTGGATCTTCTCGGCTGTGGCGCAGCCCATGCGTCTCCTTTAGCAGCCTGGCTCCTCTTGTGGAGATGAAACTTGCCACGGAGGAGCTGCTCTCACTTCTGCTCTTTGCATCCGTAATTTCAAGTTAAAATTAGTATCTTATTATACAAAGGGTCAGCCACCAGAGCCTGAAGTAGCCAGAGACTGGGGAGCATTGGTGGGCTTGAGGGGCTTTGTATAGTGTCCCCCTCTTTGAATGGAGAACGAGTAATTGGGAACCCTGGGGTGCGTTTGTAAACCTGAGAACTTCCTAAGACCTTCTGAGCTCGTCTCTTCCCCTGAAAGTTGTTTTGACATCAGATTTTGTTCAGATGACCGAACTTGGGAAAGTGGCTAAAATGCAAATTCTCTCCTCCCCAAGGCCCACCGTTTCTTGTCGATAACAGAGGTCTCACCTCATGAGTGACCATGGCTTGGGAACGGATTCAGGTTGACCTAATTCTCTCAGTATGAGACTCTGGCAACATTCAGATTCTTGGGGTCCATTATATCAAAGTTTAATAGCCAAAGAGGGGCCTGTGTCTCCCTTTAGAGTGTCATCATTCCTGCCAACACCCACCCCCCCACTAGGTCTCAGTAAAGCTCCCTAGAATCCTGTCTCCAACCCTCAGTCTTAGGGTATGTTTGGCAAACTAAGGCAGGGACCAAAACTATAAAAACAAGATTCTTGATCAAAGACCGAGTTTCTTTTTTTCCTTTTAACTCCAAGCTCTAAGCCCTTACATAAGAAACACAATCTGGCAGACAAAAAACATTCTCTCACTCCTCTGCAAGTCCTTGGCAGCCCTGGGCACGGCAGCCAAGAGCACCTCACCCATCTGGAGCCAGGATGCTTCCGCCATCCCCACCAGCTGGTGAACCCTTCCTCCACTGTCAGCGCCGCCATGAGAGGGAAGTACTGCAGACATGGCACATCCCTCTCTGGTTGCCGGCTTCTAGCAGTGTGTGGTGCTCCATGCATCCTTCCTACCCTAAAGAGCAGCCTGGGTTGCTAGGTATAGGACTAGAGTCTAATCAGGCCGCGCCCACCTGCCGTGGTCTTTCTCTGGTACTGTAAAAATCAATGGCAAATCCCCTGCCAGTGAGACTCAAATGCCCTAACAGATTCCCCAGGTGCCCAGGTTCTAGGAGAATGGAAAACACACTTATTTAATTTTCACTTCCTTAAGGGAGTTTATAGGCTGGGACTTCCAGCCTCCAGGATATCTGAGTGGTGTCTTAGTTGCTGTTCTATGGCTGTGAAGAGACACCCAGACCAAGGCAACTCTTATAAGAGAGAGCGTTTAATTGGGGGCTGGCTCACGTTCCAGCAGTTCAGCCCATTGTCGTCATGGTGCGGAACATGGCAGCACGCAGGCAGGTGCTGGAGCAATACCTAAGAGCTACATCATGATCCACAGACAGAGAAGAGACTGAGCTTGGCATGGGTTTTGAAACCTCAAAGTCCATCCCTAGTGACACACTTCCTCCGGCAAGGCCACACCTCATAATCCTTGTTATCCTTTCTAATATCCTTTGGCCACTTCCTATGGTGACCAAGCACTCAATTATATAAGACTATGGGGATCATTCTTATTCAAACCAGCACAAATGGGGAACCTCTTCCTCACTTCCCCACATCATCAGAGCCAAGTATTTCTTCCCAGAATGGAGACACCCCACCACCTATGAGTAGAGACAGCCTGGCTCAAGCCATCCTGGCCTCGAGCCCCCACCCCCCTACTTCCTTTAGTTACAGAAACCTGTAATAAGAACCCTTATTCTGCACTGGGTCCCAAACTCCCCTCAGAGCCCCTGCCCTGCTGCTGTCTGTCGGGGGCATTAATAACTCTTCTAATAAATGTCCTACTCCAAGGACATTCTGTCTGAGTGTCCCCTTCAGTCCCAAACCTGAAGCCTTTTAGGTATGACAATCCAAACACAGGTTTACTTTACTGTGAAATTCCCACCATCCAAACACTATGCCATGTGTGCGTATGTGCACACCAAGACAAAAAATCCTCAATCATTGTTCTGTTAAGTTCCATCTGTCCTTGCTTTGTTTGTTTTTGTGGGTATGCTTTTCCCCACCAATTCCCCCAAAACATCACCAGCCGCACAGAAAGTTGTTGCCCGTCCTTGCCCCTCCTGCCACAGGCTGCCAGAATTCACACAGAAAGGGATAAAAACACCAGGTTAAATCCTGCCTGCCCCTCCAGTCAGCTTTCCGTGACTCTGAGCGCTGGTTATCAGGCACCAGCTTGGCTGGGCAAAGCATTGATGAGCAAGAAAGGGTACGAGGGTGTTTCGGCAATGTCTGTCAGCATTGAAAACGTATATCCCCTTTAACTCAGCAACCCCACACCTAAGGTTTCATCCCAACAGTAAGCTCGTGCATGTGGGGACTGGATCAGCATGTGGCTTCCAATTTACACCGTGTGTTGTACAAATCCAGCCAGTGAGAGAGATGAATGGCTCCCCTGGTGCACATCGACCGACTGGTCATCAGACACCCAGCACAAGCCTTCCCCTGGGTGACCACTGTTCCAGTTCTGATCTGTTGCTGTGATAACATAGCCTAACAAGTGACTTGGGGTGGTGTGGAAGAATGGTCTATATTCTGTCAATTATATTTTAAATAAACGCTGGTTGGCCAGCAGCCAGGCAAAAAAGTATAGGCAGGACAACCAAATAGGAAGTAGAGGCGGGTCAATGAGAACAGGAGAATTCTGGGAGGAAGGAAGCCCATTCCTCGGCAGTGTGACCCAGACACAGAAGAAGCAAGATGTGACTGCCTGGCTGAATAAGGTACCGAGCCACGTGGCTAGCATAAACAAAAATAATGGGCTAATATAAGGTATAAGAGTTAATAAGAAGCCCGAGCTAATGAACCAATCAGTTTATGATTAATGTAGAACTCAGTGTAATTTCTTTGGGACTTAACAACTGCGGGAACTGGGCAGGACAGAAACCCCAACAACATTAGGGGAGCTTGCAGCTCCATGCCATGGTCCATTATGGAAGAAAAGGCAAGACCGGAGCTTGAAGCCAGTCACGGCTCCTCCACAGTCAAGAGCAGCCATGTGTGCCAGCATCTTTGCTCTTGTGCTCAGCTGAACGTGATGCATCGGGTGTGGTGCGAAGTTCTACTAACAACTATTTTTTGAGCATCTTTTATACATTAAACACTATGGTGGGGCATTAATTCAATAAATGCTGAGTTCATGGTGACAGGGTGGTAAGGCTGTTCTGTCCCTATCCCATGGATGCCCCTCTGGCCCCATCCTGTGGATCCCCCTCTGTCCCCATCCCATGGGTGCCTCTCTGACCCCTTCCCATGGATGCCCTCTGTCCCTGTCTCGTGGATGCCCCTCTGTCCCTGTCCCACGGATGCCCCATTGTCCCTGTCCCACGGATGCCCCTCTGTCCCTGTCCCTCTGACCTCAGCATGGCAATGCCTGTGCCCAGCTCCCAGTTGTCCGCAGCCATAGCTCCTTCAGAAGAGCTGTGGGTCCTCTGCATACCCAGCTGGAACATGGATACACCAGGAACAGAGGGGGCAGGCTGAAGATGATGTATACCCCACTCTCTCCTTCCCTCAAGGACGTAAGCAAATAAGTGTCTTCCTTTTCAGGGCCCCAGCATAGTAGCCACCACCAACCCATCTGTGTCGTGTTGTCTGGCCACCCATCACACCTGTGGATATAAACCACAATTTTCACTTCAAGGGAATAAGTGGTAGTTTATTCTGGAGAAAAGATGAGTAACCATGACCTTGGTATTGGCACTGCAGATTCAGATCATAGAAACAAAATAAAAATATAAATCACTTCAAGCGCATTGGTGGGAGCATCAGGAGACAGCTTCCAGTGAAACAGAGGTTTCTGCACAGGCCTCAGACGCGGCCTGATGAAATTCTTGGCCTTTTGGTTGGTGGCAGGTAGGGGTCTGTTAACACAGTCCAAATGTTTCTTTCTCCTGGTCACAAGGACATCAGGTCAGCTGCAGAGGGGGCGATGAAACGGTCGTGACGAGGGCTCTGAATGATGGCCCAAGGAAAGTCGTAATGGGGATCTGTACCCGCGACGCAATCCCCGGCAATCCCCGAGGTTCTTTTCAGCAGGCCGCTCACCTCGGCAGAGGGCTTGGTGGAATGTACCACTCACCCAGAACGTGTTCACAGGATCCTCCTGGTGTTTACCCCATTCCTTGTTCCTTGAGTGGATTGGATCCTTTTCAAGGTCTTCCCCAGATTAGGATTCCTCAATTCCTCCACCCTCACAGAAACCCCAGGGGAACGCTAAGAGTTTCTTTTGCTCTTTTGTTTGTTCCTTTGTTCGATTGCTTGATTGTTTTGAGGCAGGGTCTCAAATAGTCCAGGATAGGCACAGACTGGCCACGTAGCCAAGGATGACCTTGAACTCCTGATCCTTCTGCCTCCGCCTCTCAAATGTTGGGTTTATCGGTGTACATTGGCTCACCTGGCATGAAAAGATAGAATCTTTACTAATCTGTGTGAGTTTTCTCTCTGTCAGGAACTATCCTTGCTGTTTTGAAATTCCCTCTCCACTGGGGTACTCACAGTGGTCACTTTGAAAGTAATTAGGTCATAGATGTCGGTTTGATTTGGTCTGATTTGGGTTTGGATTAGTGTGTCAGTGGAGAGGCTTATCGAGTCAGAAAAACTTTACGGAACTCTTCCACGTCACGACCAGACCCGAGAACCCTTATCTCAATCCTTCCCTGACCTGATAACATTTTTCTCAGATTATCCACCTCAACCTTGGCTCCAGAGTTGCTCCCAATATCAGACTTCTTCAAAGTCATCAGGTGTGCATGTCACTTGTTGTGTACGTGTTTGTATGTGTAAACCTGTGTGTGCAGATGTGCAGGACAGAGGTTCACATGTGTATACATATGTGTGGGCCAGAGGTTCACACATATATACAGATGTGCGGGCCAGAGGTTCACACATGTATACAGATGTGCAGGACATATGTTCACATGTGTATACAGATGTGCAGGACAGATGTTCACACGTGTATACAGATGTGCAGGCGTGGGGTTCACATGTGTGTACAGATTTGCGGACCAGGGAGTCACACCAGATGTCTCCTCCATTGTGCTCCACCTTGAATGGTAAAAGACAGACTCTCACTAAACCTAGAACTCACCAGTTGGCTAGACTAGCTGGTCGCTGAGCTCCTGGGATCCTCCTGCCGACCTCCTTTGCCCTGGAATAAGTCCTCCCTTCCTTGGCTTCTAGTGGGGATTGAACTCAGGTCCCTGTGCTTCCAAGGCAAGCACTTGACGGACTGAGCCACCCTCCAGCTCTCACATCCCATCTCCGGACCCCAGAGGTGTTTATTTACTTGGGTATTTATTTTATCAGATCTTGGTCACACTGCATCCCCAGGGACTGGGCATGGTTCCTAAATTGGGAGGTAAGGAGTCAACTAAATGTCCGAGTCTCAGTCCACAGGCCAAGGAAAGCACAGGTAGAATTAGGCCGGAGTGGACAGCCCTTTGCCATCCTGCTTTAGATCAAATTCAGGTTTCTAGATGTGCTTGGTTCCTTCAGGGATAAAGCTAACATCCCCAACCTGAGCCGCCTGTGGGGAAGATCAACCCACAGCGTTTCATCTGTTTCTTCTGGATTTCAGAGACCCCTAGAGCCACCACCAGGGACCCGACTCCCCTGTGCCTGCATTTCCATGGTCTCCTCAGGAAGAGGGCTCCAGGGCTGGGTACATTTTCTATTCAGAAAGTGTTTCTAAACCTTTCTCCCGGAAGGGAGGGGTGAGGGCGGGGTTGGGCATGGCT
The DNA here is from genome assembly GCF_000317375.1 of Microtus ochrogaster. Taxonomy (NCBI): domain Eukaryota; kingdom Metazoa; phylum Chordata; class Mammalia; order Rodentia; family Cricetidae; genus Microtus; species Microtus ochrogaster. The sequence continues at coordinate 93,725,414 of NC_022012.1, read as the reverse complement.
AGCTGGTGACCCCAGGTTACAGGATAGCAGTGACGGGCCGGTGTGGAGCTTCTTAGGTCCCCAGTCCTAGTTCAGTTCTGTTCTGTGAAATGGGGCGGAGGGACCCAGCAAGCTCTAGCACTTCGGGGTGCAGAAGATCACTGTGCTCTGCGGGGGCTGGGGGGTCTCGGGGATGTGAGCGCTACACTATCGGGCGCCTCCCTTTCCTCTTGATAGGTGAGAATCCTTATCCCAGCCAAGACCCTCATCACCACTGAGCCGCCTGTTACTCTAGAGGGACGTTCCTGGAAAGGGCAATCAGGAGCTCCCTGGAAAGGTGCAAACCAAGCCAGGATGGCTCAGCCAGCCAGAGCTTGGGGGTGCCTAAGAAACTCTCTGGCGCCACTTGGCGACCAGGCGCAGCAGCCGATGTGATCAGGTGGGCAAGGGTCCTGGAAAGAAATCAGAGCCTTTTCCCAGGGGCTCCTTCCGCGTGAAGTCAGGAGGTATACCCAAATTTTGCAATTGTATGAAAACAGACCCAGACTGAGTTATGAGAAATTGAGAGTGCGAATCCCCTCTCTCACGCGTGGGAGCCCACTCAGGCCCGAAGGTGGTCCCAGAAAACACACCAGAATTATGCTTGCTGACCCCCAAGCCTGTGTAGGGTCCCCCAGTTTCCTTGAAGGAGCACTTGACTCCCAAAGCTGAACATGGTCACCTTCTCCATTCCAGATAAACTGTTTCCCACTCAGGAGGGGGCGGCCTGCCTGAAGAGACTGGGAAAGTTCTGGACAGGTGGGAAGGAAGCTCTTTAGATAACGAGGAGATCCCCTACGAGGTACCCAGTCTGGGAGGGGCTATCCGAGCCGCTTCCCTTCTCTCCCGGCCACTTCCATAGGTGGTCGCTCCAGGGGCGGTCTCCTGAGCACGTGTCCTGCTGGACTGCGTCAGTACTGGGTAAACAGATGACTGGCTGCGCGCCCGGGCGGGGCTATTTAAGAGGCAGCCGCCCTCCCGCCTGCCCTGAACTTGGCTGGACCGCAGCCTGCTCTGCTGGAAGCCGCCAAGCCAACTGATTCCCCAGCGAAGGTAAGTCGGCATCTCTGTTGGCTGATCCAAGAATCAGGCGTGTGAAGAATATTGGCTCGTAGCTTTGCACCCTTGAGTATCGTCTGTTTTCTGTGTCTTCCCTCCTTTGACAGCTGGGAAGATTTCCTCAAGTCAGAAATAACGGCGCTGGATTCTAAAATGCATCTGGGTGGGTACGCTGCGAGGAGACTTGTTCATCTGTGCAGTCTCTTTTCACGACAAGGCTGGGATAGCCGTTTCTTAGGGTTCCCATGATGTTCGGATCACTTTGAAATCATTTAAAAGAAAATACCAAGAGGCTTTAAGACATACCCATTTTCTAAAAGCTGCAGAAAAAAATTAAGGCTTTGGGAATAGAAATACATCGTTATGATGGAGGTCCCTTTAGCTCAGTTCTCAAATGCGGGGCTTTGGCCATAACTCAGGACTGGGCGCAGGTTTCTGGCTTTTGTTTTGCACAGTGACTTTTTGTTCGCTCTGGTATAAACGCCTAGGAACCTATGTAAGAACACAGCTTATATTTATGCGCCGTACTTTAAACGGTGACTCCCATTGTTGTCCCGTTCATTTCTGTAGCCACAGCTTTTAATCTCCTGCATTTCTCTCCAGGAGTATCCACCCCCGTGTCTGTCTGTCTGTCTGTCT
>NC_022012.1:93721830-93723598 GCF_000317375.1 Microtus ochrogaster | reverse complement strand
CACACACACACACACACACACACACACACACACACACACACACACACTCACTCTGTGCTTTTCTGGTTAGAAGAGAGATGAGCTACAAGGCTCTAACTTGAGAAAAGCAGGAGGTACTGCTCCTGAACCAGGCAGAAAATCGGGTCTCTGCGGGATTCCTGGGCCCTGGGTGTGGATAACACAAAAGCCTGCAGAAGTGTCCCGAAGCGCGCGGTGGCCAGGGCGCAGCTAGAGACTGCGCTTGGCTAGCTCTAGGGCATGAACCAGTTTGGCGCAGCTGCAGCCCCCACCTTCGACCTGGGCGGACTTCGGTGGGCATTCGGGACTTCGCCTGAAGCCCGCCGAAGTCAGCCTTTGGTTCACGCTCCTCGCCTCCGCTCCCCACAGCCATGAAGAGCGGCGTGTGTCTGTGCGTGCTGATGGCAGTCCTGGTCGCGGGAGCCCTGACTCAACCAGTGGCCCCGGCAGAAGCCGTGGACTCCGCGGTGCAGCGGGCGGAGGAGGCTCCCCGAAGGCAGCTGAGGGCCGCCGTGCTCAGGACCGACGGCGAGCCCCGAGCGCGCCTGGGCGCACTGATAGCGCGATACATCCAGCAGGCCCGCAAAGGTAAGGATATCCGCTCTCCTCACACTGCAGCTGCGGCTCCTAGCTTCCAATTCTGATCCCCCAAAACACCTGCTGGGGAAGGAAGCAGGGGACATACAACAGCAAGATTTTCAGTTCCTTCCCTGAGGTACGCTGCACCGCACTGTGCTGTTGGCTAGTGGTGTTTGCAGCCCCCAAAAGAGGAGGTGGGTGGGGGGCTTTATCATCTCCGCTGTATCTGCAACAGGATTGGGGACCACCCAGACACTGACCATTGAAACCCCTCTGGCAGGAAGTGGGTCGGTGCTGAGAAAGCCAGAGATCTGAGAAAAGAGTTGTCATTGTGTACATCTTCCCCCCAGTACGGAGCAGGAGGAAAGGGTCAAAGGGCCAGGAGCAGTCAAAGGTCCCTTGGCTGTCCAGTCAGGACGGTCACACAGGGAAAGCTTTGTCTTGTATTTCTGTAGCTGTCAGAAAGGTGGTCTTGATGCTAACCACCTCAGGGCTTCTCGGCATTGGAAGACTTTTCCCATAAACCCCGTGGACGATTGAGCAGCTAGCCAGTTGAGGGTTCCTTTCCTGTACCTGTCTCTCTCATCTTCAGAGAGGCAATGGGGACTGAGTGGCCTAGATCCCCTCCCAACCCAGGAGTCATGGCTGGCACCAAGACAGCCTTCATCTCTGACTTGATCCGCAGGCAGGGAGGTGAATGGTGACCTCTGGCTGGGGTGTGTCAAACTGGACCAGTAGAGCTGGATTTGGGGAGGTGGGCACTCTTTCTGTAGAGCTCACTTACCCAATTTGTCCTGTCTGCATTTGAACAGCCCAGAGCACTGGGCTTGACTAGTGAGGGGAAACTAGGGAGCCTGTTGAGTCTCCTAGAGTTCCCCATGAAGTTGAGACTCAGGGACTTCAGGAACATCAAGAGATTTCTTTTCTTCCTGTGTGGGAGCTCACCCCACAGCCATATCTAGGCTGTTTTCCTGGAAATGCATATTATTCGTAAAGATTCCAATTCCAGCACTCAGGGATGTAGAGGCAGGCAGATCGCTGTCAGTTCAGAGCCAGACTGGTCTACAGAATGAGTTCCAGGACAACCAGAGATACACAGAGAAACTCTGTCTCAAAAACCAAAGAGAGAGAGAGAGAGAGAGAGAGAGAGAGAGAGAGAGAGAGAGAGAAA
>NC_022012.1:93714665-93721730 GCF_000317375.1 Microtus ochrogaster | reverse complement strand
GAAAAGAAAAGAAAAGAAAAAAGAAAGAAAAAAGAAAAATTCTAGACAAGATGCTTTTGAGTGGTTGGGGTTTGGTTTCAGCTGGTAGACTGGCCTAGAATGCACACAATCCTGAGACCAACTCTGGTGCAACATGTCACTGGGTGTGGCGGTGCACACCTGTGATCTTAGCACTCAGGAGGTGGGCAGATCTGCTCAAGGCTAGCCTCTGCTGTGCAGCAAGTTTGAGGCTAGTCCCGGCTACGTGAGATCTTGTATTTAAAAAAACACTAAAATATAAAATAAAACAAAGCTTATCCTTTTTGTCCGCCCGGCCGTCAGGGGTCCTTGAGCAAGCCTATTTCTGGGGAGGCAGGCGAGGGAGGCATCAGTGGTCCAGGAAGAAGTGTGTTCCAGCAGAAAGCGGGGCAGCATCAACAGCATTAGCATCAGATGCTATCTCTGTGTGTCTCCCTCAGACCTTAAAACCATTCCGCACAGCGAGCATCTCACTCATTTTTCTTTTATAGAAGCCCATGCTAAAGAAAGCAAGTAATGTCTGAGCATGTGTTGGCTTGTCTAGGAGGCAGTAGAGTGAATCCATACCCATTTGACTTCCGCTGAGGTCTGGAGGACATTGGGCTTCCCTGTTCACCTGTCTGCTCTGGGTGTAAGAGTTCAAGAGAGCCAGATCCCTTTGTCTCAGCCCATGACTTGGTTCTAAGACCCTTCACGGGGTAGTGCTGGGGACAGATGGGGTGTGATAACACCAAGCCTGATGACAGATCCGTGAGGGATGCGAGAGCCAAGGCCAGTTCCAAACACAGCTCCCACGACCGGTTAAATGCCCAGCCACTGACCAGGCAGCTGGCTTGATAGAAGCATGGGTTGTGCCCAGCCCTCACAGTGGACACTAATCCCTGAGCCGACCGGAGGATGGGCTGTATTTTCATGTGATGGTACAGGAAACCGGGCTGCATATATTGCTGACTATGTTTGTTTTACCTGAGAGAAACTGGGAACTGAAGCAGCCAGGTCTGTTCTGCACAAGCTAGGGCTGTCTACCCAAAGAACACAGGGTGTGGGCTCTCAGTTCCCAACCCAGGAAGACGAGAGGTCAGAGAGAAGAATGTGATGATTTCTGTTTTAAGTTTAGCTGGTTAAATTCATTCGGCAGTAAGGGTAACTGCCTCTGTGGTGCCATTTAAGAAACGTTTTACTAATATGTATTAATTATGCCTTAATGGTGAGCTTCATTATGACATCTAATGCATCCATAGTACATTCAGATCACACTCACCCCACTGCCCTCACTCCTTCTCCCCATCCCCCTCCTAATCCTCTTCTACCAACGGGTCTCATTAGCATTGCTTACTGGAGCATGGGCTAAGTAATCCTCCTTCTGGCTGTGCTAGCCTGGGGCAAGGGCTGGCAGGGAAGCCGCCTGCAAACCCCAAAGGTGGGAACACTGTGATCCCAGAGCAGTGGGGTCCCCAGGGACCTCTCTTTACCCTATCAGCCTCACAGAAGGAGCTACCCTGATTCCAAGTCCAGAGCTACCCTGATTCCAAGTCCAGGAGGCCGCTGTCCACCATTTGTGGGCTGGGACCATGTCATCTGCCTGCAGAGGAAGGAACTCATGTCACCGCACCCCTTCCTGCCCAGATCACACAGTTACCACAGGCTGGACCCTGCTGCAGGTTACAGTGCTGTGTTTTGGTCCAAATGGCTGGTTTAAATTTCACTTTTTCTGACTTTTCATTCAGTTTCTATGAATGCTACCAAGATGCCAGTATTTTAATCTGACAGGGGTGTATTTTTCTGGTTATTATTATATTTAAAAGACTGGAGCCTTCATGTGAATAATTTGGAAGCATGTTCATGTAGAAAGAGAACTTGATTTAGTTTTTTTAGCATTTGTTTATGAGGGGGCATGGGAGGCCTGGAGAGTTCAGAGGACAGCGATGCTCTCGTCTTCCACTGTGTGGATCCAGGGGCTCAAACTCACATTGCCAAGCTTGACAAAAACCATACTTAGCCACCGAGCCGTCTGACTTGTCCTTGTTCAAAAAAAAAACTTATTTACTTACGTGTGTGTGTGTGTGTATTATGTGCATGTGTGCGTTATGTGTGTGTTTATGGTGTGTACAGTGGGAGTCAGAAGACAGCCTCAGGTGCTGGTTCGTGCTTACCTTCTACCTAGTTTTAGGCGGGACTTTTTTGTGGTTTGTCACTGCGCTTCATACTCCAGGCTGCCTGGCCCATGAGCGTCTGGGAGACTTTCCTGTCTCTGCCTCCCATCTCAGGACATGCCTTAGTATGTCCAGTGTGGATTCCAGGAATCTGAACTTGGGTTGTCAGGCTTATGCAGCAAGCAGTTTACCTGCTGAGCCATCTATCTCCCTGGTTCCTTGATCTCATTTCTAAAAATGTAATCCTTGCATCACGGTGCTGTGGTCCCAGAAAGCTCTCCCATGAGCTAAGCATGCTGGGACGTTAAGTCATTGCATTTAGAAGTAGTGCATTCTGGGAGGATCTTTGCATGGCTTCTGATGAGCGTCGGGTGCACTACAGAATGATGTTTTGGGTAGGAAACTCTGGACTTCTCCTAGGCTGAACAAGGCAGGGAGAAGCCAAGCCATCCAAACCCTCGCACAGAGGTTCTTCCTCCTCTGTTTGCTCCTGGCCTCGCAGATTTAGTGCTCTAAGACCTGGTGGGATGACTCTGACAGTCAATGCTCACTGCACAACAGGAAGACCCCCAAGAACCCATATGGAAGAACTGGGTGTGCACTGTACCCACAATCCCAGTGTTGGGGATGCAGACACAGGAGGGTCCCTAAGGCTTGCTGGTTCCCCAGTGAGCTCCAGGTGCAGTAGAGGCTCCATCTCAATGAGAGGGAGAAGAGATTGAGGAAGACACAGGTGTCCATATGCATGTATATATACATGTATGTACAATGAAATCACAAGCCCACACACACACACATACACCCTTGCTTTCCCCATTGCTTTAGCCACACTTTCATATCCACAGCTCTTATCTTCTTCCTCTTTTCTACCCACAGCTCCTTCTGGCCGCATGTCTGTTCTTAAGTCGCTGCAGAACCTGGACCCCAGCCACAGGATAAGTGACCGGGACTACACGGGCTGGATGGATTTTGGCCGGCGCAGTGCTGAGGACTACGAATACCCGTCCTAGTGGGCCAGCTTCTCAGTCCTGTTCGGAGGAGCTGGAACGAGAAAACAGTCACGCACACAACCCCTTGCCTCTGCTGTTCGACACTTTGAGTATCTATTTATTAAGTTCCCAATGTGAAATCTGTTGAGTGTGCATTACGGCCACACGCCTCAGCCCCATCGGCGGTTGGAAGGCAGTGTTTCCTCCAGTGACTCCCAGACCTAATGTTGCTATGCTATTAAAGAGTTTTCCTTCTGCCACTCGTTCATTGTGTCCGGCGAGGGTCTGCAGGATAGAGAGGAGGGAAGACTGGTACAGGGTGTCCACAGGCGAATCCTTGCAGTGGATGGTCCCAGAGGGGCTCGGGACCTGAGTGCAGGGTAGGAGCTGTCCTCCCCACTGATGCAAGGTAGCTTGTGGAAGGGCTCTTGGACTCAGCCCTAGGGCCTAGCCCTGGCTACACCCATCCTCAGCCCCTTCTTGCAGGCTACCCCACCCCAAGATTTCTTTAGGGTCCTCTCAACCTTTAATAGGTTACAAGGCAGTGATGGCCACAGCTTGTCCTCTGCAGACAAGGAGATGAGCCCTGCAAAGTGGAAGTGGCTGACCCTAGTGCCCCAGGAAGCGACTCCCAGAACTAAAGGCTGATGTACCTCGATGAGGAGGACTCCATTACCCAATACTCCCTCAAACTATGGAGTGTAGAGAATCATGGGAAACCACGTGTTTCAACCCGGAAAATCTGGGCTCCAGTGCAAGCATACTCCCAGGTGCTGCTGGAGCTGCTGGCCCCAGCCATTCCTGGACATTCACTGACAGAGCACAGAGTCCATGTCTTTGTCCTGGGGCATCTGTTTCTGTTCTGCCCCAGGTAGAGGGGGCCCTGACTGACCAAAGAAATGCTTCTATCAACACCTAGCTTGGTGGGTCTATCAGGTTTACTGATGGAGGCACGGGTGAGTCAGGCAGCTGCATCACCAAAAAGCACGCCCCAACATTGGGGGGCAACTCATGAAAGCTGCATCCCTGCACAGCCTGTAGGTGACTCCACAGAAGAGTCTCTTCTTCCCTTGAGGGAGTATTTAACCTAGAGGAAGCAGTTACCCAGCCAGCAGGGACAGCTTTCCCTGGGCCCTGTCACAGTGCTGTCAATCAGAGGGCATGCTGGGGGATTCCTGTTATCCAGCACAAGAGCCGATCTGTTCATTCTCTGTGGGCATCAGAGACATCCAGAGGTGACCAAGGAATGGCCACCCACAATACAGCTTCCCAGATCTCCTGACTGAGGCCCCCAGGACAGGGCAGCACAAAGGGATGGACATTGAAGGCCACATCTCAGCAGACCCACCCAGTCCACCACAGCCCACTGGGATACTCTGTTCCTTCAGTGGTAGAAAAGGGACTCTTAGAAAGCTCTTCTGGTGACCCCGGGAAGACATGCTGGGAGCAATCTGAGCAGAAGTTAGAATTCAGAATAAAATTAAGATCCAACCAGATAACACAATACACTGTCACCTCTTAGGGATCCCACCTCATTCAGTCCCAACAATTTGCTCTCCAAGACTGCCTCATAGATTAAGCCTCCAATTCCCATGTGTCCCCGTCTGTCTTCATTGGTAACGTGATTGAATTTGAAATCACTTGAAGACACACCTCTGGGGAATGTCTGCGAGGTCATTTTCAGAGATTAACTGAAGAGGGAGCACCATTAACTAAACACAGGGAGCACCATCCCATGGGCTGGGATCCCAAACTAAATCAAAGGAGAAAGCTATTTGAGCGCCAGCGTCCACTTCTACTTCCTGATGCTCTCACCACCAACATCCATCTCTTACCGTGACGGACTGCGTCCCTTTAAACCACGAGCCACAATAAATCCTCTCTCCCTGAAGTTGCTTTGGTCACAGAGAGCAGAATGGTAACCAACACACCATAATTCATTCAGAAATATGTGTAGGTCTGTTTCTAGAGCACCACCAAGCATGGGGTGGGGTGGGATGAGACCACACTCTGTGTGCAAATGTGTATGTCGTGGGGGTGGATGAAGGACTCAGAATTGAACACAAAGCCCACGATACCCAGTGAGTGGAGAATTGATCTGAATTAGTGCCTTTTGAATTGCCATGCATGTGACATTAAGTTTTTAAAGATAAAGCCACACATGACTCTCAGAACTGTAAGACCAAGACACTTCAAGATGTCATTTAACTCACTCATTAACAGAGACCCTTGAGGAAGTGCAGTCATCTCAGAGGACAATGGAGTTTGTCAGGAGAACTACAGCCTGGGAAAAGACTCACAAGTGGGCTCACAAGTGGCTCCTGTGTCAATAAGAACAGCAAAGCCAATGCCTGGAATAATCTGCCCTAGATCCGCAATTAGTTGATTTTAGGATATGTTCCCTGTGTTTTTATAGACACATCGGTACGGCCTAAAGAACCAACAGAGATTATGAACTGAAAGACAGGCGCCAAGCACCGAACACAGGGGCAAGGCACCAGAGAGGGGCCTCTTTCTACTGACTTTTTCTCTCAGTTAGAGGACCCAGTCCCCTGGGTGGAGCGGCCATGGTGGTGGCAGCAGAAGGTGACAGAACATTGCACCCATATACAGGAAGCAGAGAGAGAGATGAAGGCCGTTCTTCAGTTTGCTTACTACTTTCCGTTCGGTTCAGGGGCCCGGTCTGCTGGGTGATGCCACTCACAGTTAGGGTGAATCTTCTCTCCTCGGTTAAATATTTTCAAACCCACCCTCACAGACATAGCCAGAGTTGTCTCTTCTAAACGGTGGTTCTAAATCTCATCAAACTGATAAGACAAGACATAACATGTGCCAAAGGAAAGATTCTTAATCTCTCGCCTTCATTTCTCAGTACGTTCAATATCTTTTCCTGGTTCCTTCAAGTTATTGCCCATCCTGGAGGTAAATACAGCAGAAGCCAAGCAAAGAGAGAGCTGTGGCCTCACTAATTTCCCCTGGGCTCTAAGTTCTGCACATTTTTGTTATTGGATGTGAAAAAGATTTGCTGCGTCTTTCTTCTGCCTGGGGCTACAGCATCTGCCCCAGATCCCCAACCACTCCCTGAGCCCACTGGACAGAGCCCCTCTCCCCAGCAGTATTGTCTCCACTCCTCTCTTACCCACCCCTCCCCCTTGCCACACTCCAGCCTCCCTGCCCTCTTCATTATTGCCCCCAACACTACCCTCAGTCCCGCCTCAGACCCTTTGGCTCACCCCCCTCCCCTCCCCGCCACACGCACGCACGCACACACGCACGCACACACACACACACACACACACACACACACACACACACACACAGCATGGCAGGACCTTCCAGATCCTTCAGCCCTGCCTCAGCTCAGATCATCCTCTATATACAACTCCCCCCCTCCCCCCGTGCTTTCTTCTGTTCTGCTTCCTTCTCCTTCAGAATTACGCTCTATATTAATTGATTGCTGGCTTCATCTTGCCTACTAGGGTACCAGTCCCATAAGAGCAGGGATTTTTTTATGTGTTTTATTTAATTTCCATCCCTTATCATAGTCTGGTCTCACTAAATATTTGTATAATGGATTCGTCAGCAAAGAGAAGTTCTCAGGGTCCCATCCACTAAGGTTATGGATCGACCTGAGAAGCAATTTTATCAGAAAAGTAAAACACACACAAGGACGTGATCAAGTCCTCCCAACCAAGCCCTGGAAGGTGGAAGGCAGGCTACTCACACAGTTAATATCATGCATGAGGGACATGGAGAGGGCGACAGAGCACTCCAAAGTGCACACTCCTCTTCCACTCACTCCAGAGTGCGCTCTCCCCTTCCACTCCAGAGTGCTCCCTCCCCTTCCACTCCAGAGTGCTCCCTCCCCTTCCACTCCAGAGTGCTCCCTCCCCTTCCACTCCAGA
>NC_022012.1:93710276-93714463 GCF_000317375.1 Microtus ochrogaster | reverse complement strand
TGCTCCCTCCCCTTCCACTCCAGAGTGCTCCCTCCCCTTCCACTCCAGAATGTGCCCTCCCCTTCCACTCCAGAGTGCTCCCTCCCCTTCCATTTCAGAGTGCTCCCTCCCCTTCCATTTCAGAGTGTGCCCAATACAGCAAGCAAATGGATTAATATTTTTCTATTGATTTTCTAAAGCTCAAAGTATTGGCACTATCATAGGAAGAAAAAGAATTCACTATTATTATTATTAATAATAATTCAATTATTAGTGGGCTTACTCAGTGTTAAAGATGTGAACTGTCCAATAACTGCTGGCACGGGTCTGAAATCCTAGCTACTTGGGAGGCTGAGGCAGGAGGATTATGAATTCAAGGCAACTTAGCGGTACTGTGTCTCAAAATAAAAAGTAAAGAGAAAGCCAGAGATGTAGCTAAGTGACAGAGCATTTGTCTAGCATGTGTGAGGCCCTGGATTCCATCCTCAGCACCAGACACATACACACACAGACACACACACATGGACACACATTGACACACACAGAGAGACACACACACATATACACTGCACACACAGTCACATACCCTCCCCCCTCACACACATGTACACATACAGACACATGCATGCATGGAAATGAGGGGTACATATACTCATTCAATCCCTTTAAAGTGCTTTAAAGCCCCCAAGAGTTCTGGCATCTGTGAAATCTGACCAGCAGCATCTACTGATTGTCTTTTCCAAGGAAAATTGAATGTCTCATTGTACCTTGTACACTGGGGACACGGTGTGCACCCTGAACAATGTGAACGTTACATTTCTAAGCCCTGAATCTTGTCGACACCTTAGAATGTGTTGGTACTTTTGCTTTAGTGGGTTACCAGCCTGCTAAAGTCCCCACAAGTTTCACCACACCTTCGTTTGGCCTTGCATACATCATTCTGCTCACGAAGAATGAAGACAGACCCTTGGCCTCCTTTCTCCGGTGACCAGGCAAGGAATGGTAGGGCTTATTCAAGACCACGGTCATCAAAGTCTTCAGTGGGGAGTGAGAATCGGTAAACATTGTGCACACATGAAAAATCTCCTAAAAACAAACTTAAATTACAATGATATCTATCAATAAAAGAGGTGACTAGGGTTTTAGGGATGCTCATCTTTGGGTGTTTCCAGAACGTACTAACTCGGGGAGACCCATCCTGAATGTTGTGGTATCAGCACATGGATTGGGATTCCAGGCTGCATTAAAGGGTAAAGGAGGAGGCTGGCAAGACACTCATTTCCTCCTCAGCTTCTTGGCCCACCAAGATGAGGGCCGGCAGCCTCCCCCTTACCACCACCACCACCACCACCACAATCACCATGTCCACCACCACCACCTTGCTTTCTTCACTGCGACAGACCACCACCAAATACACCCTTGCTGGCGGGTATTTGCTTACAGCCATGAGCAATGCACTGTGGTAGTTGGAGTAGGAATGGTCCCCACAAGCTCATGTATTTGAATGCTTAGTCATCCAGGGAGTGGACTGTGGCCTTGTTGGACCCGTACTTCTCAGGTTGCTGGTGTTTCTCTGTTGAGGCCATGTTGAGGTCTATAGGTCTCTCCCTCTGTTATCCAAGCAAATAAAAATTTAAAATAATTCTGTACATGAAATTATATTTTAATGAATCTTTTTTTAATTTTATTTTTGAACTTTTAACACAATCGCTAAAAGACCACTGAACTCGGAAAGATCATCCAATCACTGGAAAGAAAACAAAAATGGTTGTCAAATAAAATGCCTTCTGTAGAATTAAAGCCAAGAGGGGAAAAAGAAAAACCCAAACAACTCTTCAAGATATTTTGAAGGCAACTTGGTAACCATGGTTACCCCTAATTAGCGAACCAGTATCTTCTGCCTTCCAGATCTGAGCGGAGGAAACGTGAAAGAAAAAACAACTCCAAAAAAGTGAAAATGTTAAGTTCTGTTAAGCACATAGAATCTCGTGTTTAAAGCATAGAAGCAGGGTAGAGAGTTTGCTGCTCACCAGCTGCTTCCCTTCACCTTCACTTTGTGTGCAACTCCCTGCCCCACAGGAAGCTGTCACCCCAAAGTGGGGCATCTAGAAAGTCACCTTGGAAGAGTTGGCACCAGGGGTTGGGGTGCAGGCAGGGGAGAGATGATGATCTCAGAACCCTGACTGGCAAAATCAGGCTGTGCCATAATCTGTTTCAGGCGTCAACTTGAGACACAATCCTAGAGTCACCTGGGAAGACGGACCCTCGACGATCAGACTGGTCTGTGAGCCACTTTCTTGATTGATGTGGGAGGGCCCAGCCACTGTGGTTGGTGCTGATCTGTATAAAAAAGGTAGCGAAGCAAGCCATGATCGAGTAAGTGGTGTCTGCTCGTGGTCTCTGCTTCAGCCCCTGCCTCCAGGCTCCTGCCTCAGTTTCCCTCAGTGATGGACTGTAAAGGAAAACAGAGCCCTTCCTCCCCAGGCTGCTTTGGTCGTGGTGTCTACCACCCCACCAGAAAGGAAACTAAGCAGGACAGAAGAAGTCTGAAAGGCTCAAACTGCTGTTCCGTGCTGGACAGAAGGGAGAGGGCACACCTGACTGCCACACTGGTCACAGGACAGAAGGGAGAGGGCACATCTGACTGCCACACTGGTCACAGCACCCAGCAGAAACTTAATTACCTGGTTGGGACTTGGGCAAAGAGGATTCCTGCAAGAGAAACTGTGAGGGTCTAATCTAATTTTCTAAGAGATGGAGGATACACACAAGCATGCACACACATGCATGGATACACACATGTGTGCACACACACACAAGCATGTGTGCACACACAAGCACATATGCACACACATGCACGCACACACACAAGCACATATGCACACACACAAGCATGCACACACACGCACGCATGCACACACATGCATGGATACACACATGTGTGCACACACAAGCACATATGCACACCATGTCACACATGAGCTAACACGCACACCTGCCCCTGGAGTCTTCCTGTACCTCAGACCTCAGACCATCTTTCACCTGAACAAGCCTGTAGCTGAGTCCTGGAAGGTGAAGACTTCTGAGTCTCTGGGGCTTTCTCTGTTTCCAGGAAGAAAGATTGCATTTACAGCTACTGAAAGAACAAGCTGGCTCTCTAGTCCTCTCTGGCCACAGCAGACAGACAACGTGGTTATTGTTTGACTCTATCTGGAAAACAAACATGGTTGTGGAACCTGGGTGACCTGATCTTTGACCTGCACTAGAACCTGCTGAAGCTGTTGTCTGTTTTTTCCATGTACTTATTAAAATACTATTTACTGGTCTGGGAGCATGGCTCCATGGGTACAGTGCCTGCGGGATTAGCACAAGGACCCGAGTGCAAGTCCGCAGTGCCTGCACAAAAACAGAGTGAGGTGGCCTGAATCTGTGGCCCCAGCGCTCAAAGGATGGGGATGGGCAGATCCCATAGCTCTCTGGTCAGGATGGGGACGGGCAGATCCTACAGCTCTCCGGTCAGTCGGTGCAGAGAACTGGCCAGCGTTAGGGTCAGTAAAGAGACCAGGCACCAAGGTGCAAGGTGGAAATTGAAGATGATGGCATCTGAGATTGACCTCTGGCCTCCACAGGCATGTGCTCATGCTCCAACATGTAACACATGTGTATATCACGTGCACAATAACAAAAAACCGCAGCTGTTTCCTGGGATGTGGTCCAGGCACACACTAGAATGCTGAAACGAGCCAGAGCCTCTGTGTCTGAGCAGGTCTTGAGCCAACAGTCCTGACTTCCCTGCTTCCCTGTGCATCTGTGTCACGCTAGGAAGGACACATGGCTTGGGTCTTTTTGAAATGAAAACTGCTCTACCCCCAACAAGGAAAGAGGTCAGGTCACCTGAGGTGATATGTGGTGGGCGAGTGTGACCTGGGTGGCAGAGAAATTAAATCATAACCCATAACAAGGCTCTGATTTCAAAGGAGGGACTATAGAGAATTGTGGGTTCTTACTGGAGATCGAACCTAGGACCTCGTGCATGCTAGGTGAGCTTGCTAGCACTGAGAGACTCTCCAAGCTAGAGAACACGGGTGTTGTAAGACTGAAAAGGGAACATTGGGATAGCACAGGGCAAATACTGGCAGGAATCAGAACCCTACTTCAGTGGGACTCGGGGAGCAAAGGGAATGGGTAAGGGGTTGATAAAACTGAGA
>NC_022012.1:93705978-93709625 GCF_000317375.1 Microtus ochrogaster | reverse complement strand
TGTCATGGGTGATCCAGATGTCATGGGTGATGCAGGTGTCATGGGTGATCCAGATGTCATGGGTGATGCTGATGTCTTGAGAAGGGGCAGCCTAGAACTCCAAGGTGAATGCACCAGCTGGATGTTATTCCTGCAATGAGGGTTGTGGTGGCTGTTCTGTGTCACTACTCCTGGAGAGACATGAACAATTGTCCACTCATCTCGGATAGGAGATAGGGAACCAACGACAGACAAAATAGCACCGCAGTTCAACTTGGAGAACCGATGAGTTTTATTGTGGTCAGCTACAGAAGCATAAATGACTCAATGGCAGTTGCATTACCAAAGCTCACCCCAGCATGGGGGTGACAGCTCCCGAAAGCTGGGAGCCTGGAGCACCCTGCACAGCCCGCTGGCAGCTCAGCAGGTTGGCTAGTGTCCTCTCCAGATGGCTCAGTTGGCCTGAGCCTCTTCTAGCCAACTAATCTTGTCAGAGAGCGACTTACAGCACTCTCTGGAATTGTAGAAATTTGATCTGATAAGCCAATGGTATCGCGGATTGGGGAGGCTTGACCCAATGGGCGTGGTCTTCTCCAGAGGTGCTGACTGGATAAAATCAGGAGAGAAGAGGTGTACACTCTCTTGGGAGGTGGAAGAACTGGGAGCAAGCGCTTGTGGCTTGGTTGAGGTCCCCCACCCCCTACTTTTGGGAATGAGGAGGCTGGAATGGGAACAGAGGAGGTGTAGTGGTAGGGCCTGCGGCAGCATTGCAACCTCGGTCTTTATTGTGAGCGTACTTTATTGATTGGCACCTATTAATAAACCTGGCTTGATCACAGAGCTCCCCCTCTTCAGTCTTTCCTACTTACATACTGGGGAGGGGGAGGGTCTAGTGAATCTGTTCAGCTCCAGGGACTTCCTGAAGCTATTGGGAACTTCCTGTTCTTCACCTCCTTTTAGAACCCCCCCATCATTTTACCCCCATATAAACATCCCACACTGAAGCTGAAATATCTGTTGCTTCCCTTCCCGTCCTTTCCTCCTGTTTAAGTTTCTCTCCCAGGTGGGAGCTTTTAATCTGACGGGACTGCAATGCAACAGCGACACCCTGTGGTGAGAGCCAGGGGAAACCACACCCCAGCAGGGTCTAGAGCGCTGGTGAGCCAGTGCCTGAGGCAAGAGACCACCTGGCTTCAATGATGCCCAGCTGAGGTAGAGGCCATAGGCTGAGCGCCTACAGCCAGCTTGATTTTCTCCACTCTTAATCGGTTCAGGGCCCCTGCTTAGGGAATGGAATGGTGCTGCCCACAGTGGGTGGGTCATTCCATATAGATTAGCTTAATTAAGACACCAGCTCTTCATGTACCACACACACACACGCACACACACACACACACACACACACACACACACACACACACACACACACACACACACACACAGAGAGAGAGAGAGAGAGAGAGAGAGAGAGAGAGAGAGAGAGAGAGAGAGAGAGAGACACACACGCAGGGACGCACATAGGCCAACCAAACTAGACATCCCTCAATGAGATTGTCCTCCCAGGTGATTCCAGGTGTTGTCAAGTTGACAATTAAAGCCTGGCTTTAGGTTGGCTCATGTCCAAGGTGGGGTGATGTCTTAATAACACATAGCATTTTTGTAACTATTTTAAGGTGCTTTCTGGATGATCCAGGTGTAGCAGGAGGGAGTGTGACGTGTTTCCTCCTGATTGAATGCCGCTACGCTATTTTCTGCTGTTGTGCTTCTCCTGAGTTCACTTGGAGAATTTACCCTGGCCTCATAATGCCCCAAGCAGGAGACTCACTTAGCTGTACTCATGAGAACATCTGCTGCCCCCTGCCACCTGCACGAGAAGTCATCTGGATCCCCAGAGCAGCCCCAGGCTGAGAGAGCTCAGAAAACCTTGCAAGAGCAGGAGGGAGAAAGCCCACTGATGAGAGGCCAGTCCTCTCGCTGGGCACTTTCCCCAGCCTTGAACCCAGGCAGAAAAGGCACCTGCCCTTAATTGCTTTTCAGTGGAAAGCAAATAATCTTGCTCTTGGTCTCCAGAGCCAGTGCCCGCGGTCGTCTTTTATCTCTGAGCGCCCTCTACTGGCAAGGGAGACAAACTCCTCTTAGGCTATGATGGCCCCCAAGAGCTCAGAAATAACATCATTTTCTCGTCCCGCCCTTTATCTTAAACTAATCCCTCTTATACGCTTCCGGGAATTCGTATTGACGCGTCTCTCTGCCGGCTTTCCCCCAGATGGTTCCAGGTTCTGAGTGCGGTACTGCCGGAGCTGTGGGGAGGCCTGTGACTATTTTCTTTGATCTTATACTCAAGGCCTGCAATACCCCTGCTATCCCGCTCCCGGGCAGTACATGGTACTGAGTCCTCATGTCTCCATGAGACTGGACATGTTTTTGTTGAGATTCATCTGTTGTCATCTCTCCTTCCATACTGCTCAGTGGAGTCCTGTGTGGGGCTGTGCAATATCCTCCTTACCCGCCCCTGTAAAACTAGACCATCTGTCCATAGATCCTAAGATTCATCCCAGGCTATTCCCATAACCTGGACCTCAGACTGCTGGAGAGATGAGGTGTATCGGTCCCCAACGAATAATATGTATCGGGACCTCTCCTACCCCTTCCTTTCCTTGTCTGCTACACAAACCTCTGCTCAGTTCCTGTCGTGGTGATTGGCTAGTGAGCCTAGGAGGGAACTGGACGGAGTTAGCAAGGACTGGCAGAGAAACGGGGAAAGTGACGCAGCAACCTTCCCCCTCCAGGTCTGGTTGCACAGCAAACTGTGTGCTTAGTCTTTTCTTTCCTCGTAGCTAAAGACCAAGAACTTGATGTCTTTGTTTCCTCTTCAGGGTCATTTGTCCTCAGGTGCAACAATCTCGGCTGGGGATGGAACATGAATTTGGGACATGTAGGGATATGGGAGTGGGAGAAGTTATGGAGTTGCCAGTGAATGGTTAAAATATATTGTATGCAATTCTCAGAGGATTGAGAATTACTTTTTTTTTTTTCAATACAGACCTGTGGGCCCAACTCCGAGGGTCCCTGTGTTATCCAAAAAGCACACTGACTTACTATGAGTGTTTCTTTTCCCTCCAGGCTGCAGGTGACAGGGGTTCCTGACCCACAGTTGGGGGCTCTGATAATGAACCCCTCTTATTCCATCAGTATGTGGCTCAGTGTTTAACGCCAGGGGAGAGAGGGGCCCAGAGCAGCACCCATGTGGCACCAGGGCCCCTGCCCTCCCCCCATGGTTAGTCTCTGTGTGGTTTAAATGTGAGCTGTCCCCAGTCAGTCTGTGTGCTTGAACACGTGGTCCCCAGCTTGTGACTCTCTGTGGGAAGGTTGTGAAGGAGCCTTTAGCAGGCAATGCCTCGCTGGAGAAAGTATGTCACTGGGGACTGACCTTGAGGCTTGCTAGCTCACTCTCCCTGTCTGCCAGCACAGTGTGAGCAAATGTCCCCAACGGTCCTGCCACTGTCCTTCCCTTCTGTGATAGACAGACTGTATTCTCCTGAAGTGCAAACTACAATAAGCTCACCCCACCTTAAACTGCTTCCTGTCACTACTCAAACACACCCTGCCCCTCACCAGCTGCTCTCTCTGCTCAAATAAACGTTCCTGCCTGCCTCAGATCTCACATG
>NC_022012.1:93686995-93705657 GCF_000317375.1 Microtus ochrogaster | reverse complement strand
CCCAAGATGCTGCCTGTCTTAGTTAGGGTTTCTATTGCTGCAATGAAACACCGTGACCACACAGTAAGCTGGGGAAACAGTTTATGTGGCTTACACTTCCATATCACTGTTCATCACTGAAGGGAGTCAGGACAGGAACTCTAACAGGGCAGGATCCTGGGGGCAGGAGCTGATCCATCAGCTGTGGAGGGCACTGCTTGCTGGCTTGCTCCTCTTGGCTTGCTCAGTCTGCTTTCTTATAGAAGCCAGGACCACCAGCCCAGGGATGGCACCGCCTACCATAGGCTGGGCCTCCCCCATCAATCACTGATTAAGAAAATGCCCTACAGGTTTCCCTACAGACCCATCTAATGGAGCCATTTTCTCAATTAAGGTTCCCTCCTTTCAGATAATTTTAGATTGTGTCAAGTAGACATAAAAATGTCCAGCTCATTGCCCAACACTGGTAAGTGCTCTAAACCAACCCGAGTGTCTACTGTCCGTCTTCACAGATTCAGAAGGTAAAAAACCCCAAAGACAGTTCAGTGGCTTTCCCCAGGGTTGTCACTACCAAATGGTGGGAACTGACATTCATGATGCCAAACCCTCAGTGTCCCTGACTAGCACTCATGATGCCACACCCCAAATGTTCTCCACAATGTCCCTGACACTCGTGACGGCCCAGTTTATCCTTCCTCCTCATACTTCCTCCATCTCGATTGGTTCTTATGTCTTTTGGCAGAACTCCATGCAAGGAAACTTGACACTACCCACCTGGTGAGTCTCTTCGTGATGTGCACTAGTGTGGGAAATCACCTACAGGGAAGGTTTCTGTTCATTCTATGCTTTAGTGGTAAAAGACAAGAATCAAGTCTGACCGACTGTGGGGGGCTGGCTTGTGGAAGGATGTGTGTGTGTCACAAGGTGCACACAATGGAACAGCAGGCAGTCCTGAAGTGCACCAGGGTCTGGCTGGGAAATTATCGGAAAAGGATGGGAGGGAGGGAGTGTGTGAAGTATATGCCTTTCATTTGCTGTCCCCAAGGAGCCAAACACCGTCAACTCTTCAAGAGGCTAATCTCAGTGAAAAGCTACGAACCAAGGCGAAGAGCGTTCACTGCTCCTGCAGAGACCCTGAGTTTGGTTCCTAGCACCCGTGTCAGGGGGCTCACAACCAATCATGACTCCAGCTCCAGGGGATCCACTACCCTTCAGGCCTCTAAGGGCAACCACATTCAGGCACGCATCTCCACACACAGACACACTAAGTGAAAGACAAGTCTCCAGACTTTGAGCTTGTTTTATTGATATTCATTAGCAAATAAAATTTTGTTGATCTTGATGCATTACAACACACTGTTTGGTGGTGGTTGTTTAATGTTGATCTCCGGTTTATTAACTACACTAAGCATCATAACCTCTAATGGGCCGGTTTTCACACAGGTGTTGCCAGTGCCAATGGGTGGCTCCTCTGCATACATGACCTGGTCCGTCCAAAGGCGTGGTTGTCTTCCTCCTTTGCGCATCTGCCTGCTTCACAATACATTCACATGAGAAGGTCAGCTACTCGGAGCGACCGCACACCACAGCAGCCAGAGGCAGAGAGCGTGACGATCGGCACTCCCGTGTTTGAAATAGTGGGACTGAAGCTTGCTGCTTGGGGACCTTCTCGAAGCATCCTCGGTGGATATAAGGCGACCCTCACTCCATCCAAGAACACATCTTTTGCTGGGGGAAGGGTCCATGTGACAATTGCTTGTCACAGGTGATCATGTGACACACAGACATACAGTCATACTCAGATAAAAGTAAATAAATACGATGCCTGGGGTGGGATCTCTCTGTCACACACACACACACACACACACACACACACACACACACACTCTCTCTCTCTCTCTCTCTCTCTCTCTCTCTCTCTCTCTCTCTCTCTCTCTCTCTCTGGAGCTGGAAGGGGGGAGGCATCTGATTAAAATATAGCATACAGCACACACAGATAATAAATAATCGTCCATAACCGAGTGGGTGACAGCAACAGGCCTAGGCCACTCGATTCCTCTTGCTTCTTCCATTCATAAGCACCTCTGATTTTTTTCCTATGGGCAGAAATGGGATGAGGAGACAAAGGGCTTGAGGTCTGGGGAAGAAACTTATTCGTGTCTTCAAACAAGAGGATAAAAAAAAAATGTGGTGTATGCCTTTAATCCCGGACTCGGGAGGCAGATGTAGGATCTCTGAATTCAAGGCAGCCTGGTCTACAGAGTGAGTTCAGGACAGCCAAGGCTACACAGAGAAACCCTGTCTCAAAAAACCAAAAACAAACAAACAAAAAGAAACCACTGAGTGACTGCAGAGCTCAAACATGCTGCCTGAGCTCTCTTCAGAGTGGAGAGGGGCCAGCAGTCATCAAATCTGACCAACCTTGACCCAGGATGTGATGTTCCCTCCACTGTGTAGAGATTTAACAGTCTTGTCCCCTGTCCCTTTGTTCCTACTGTTTACAGTGATAACTGGTCATACATCAACCTGGCTGCGACACTGGGTCCCAGAAATTAGCTATGTTATTAGCAAGTTAGTGTGTGTGCCATTTGCATTTTGGCATCATAGAACCACCAAGAGAAACTGTCAGTACTGAGATTTCCCTGCTAATAAAATTTTTAAAAATGGAAAAAATGAGTCACATAGAATATAGAGGGGCTGCCCGATGGCGCGTCGGAGTGTCAATACATTCTTTTCCGGTCAGGTTCTGAGCCGGACAGCTAGAACGGACATTCCATCAGAGCAGAATAGTGCAGATCTTGAAGAAGTTGGACCACCTACAAACAGAAGAGCAACTCTCTGATGGTGAGCAGCACTGTCGGTTGGCACAGGTGGGCAAGGAGGCCAGTGACACCCAGGAAGCGGATGCATTGTGACCTGTGCCATGAGGCGGCTATGGTGTGCAACCTGACAGTCTTTTGCAGAATTCACCAGATTCCTATCCATGGGATAAGAACACACTTGGGAATCTCAGTGCTTCTTAAGAGTAAAGAAGAAAGGACGCCACCTTCCCCTGGGTGAGCTCGGGTGACATCGTGAGTGTATAACCTTGTAGGGCTATCGCTTCCTGCAGATTGGAAGAGAGCAGATGCAAGGTCCCCAAGGCCCGTGTACACACAGTATGGAGTTCTACACTCCACCCCCCAAGAGGCACAAGGTTGATTTGTCTAGCTCAGGAGAAGCAGACCTCAGAGGAGAAAGGGTGCCAAGTGCTCCGTGGGAGACAGGAGGCGGGGAGCAGAGAGAGAGGACACCACAGGTCTCTTGGAGGGCAGCGGTCCCTGGCCTCACCGCAAGCTGGTCTGTTTGGGGAGCTTAGCGCCCATCAAGATGCCCGAGGTGAGGATCACGGGGGCTCTCATCTGCACACTGGACCCAACCATGGTGGGGAAGCTGCGATTCCGCCGGATGCCACTGGGGCACCCCAGAGGCAGGCCCTCGGGGACCAGGCCCCCAGGAACAAGAGCCTGTGCTGGCCCTGCGGCTCCACAGAGGAGAGGTGCCTGATCCTCAGTCAAGGTGGGGATATGTGCGCGTCCTGAGTTCACCACTCTAGCCACCCCAAACCTCCTGACTTTGTCCACAAGGTTAAGGTTGGAGACAGACACGTCCGTCTGGCTCTCGCTGCTCCTCACCGGTCTCTTCGCCCGCACGTCCCTCAGGATGGAGCTGGCCGGCTTGGAAGCCAGGAAGTTGTAGGGAGGGCTCGTGCACTTGAACTCGGAGGGCGGGGAGGCCACGGGTGTCTGCATAGGGGAGTTTGGCGGGGTGGATGGGATCACAGCCATCCTAGGGGTATAGGAGTAGAGGAGGGAGCCCCTGCCGGCTCTGTCCCAACTCTGGGGGTCGTACACAGCTGCGGAGATGCCTCGTTCCTTCAGTAACCACACCAGTCCCAGGGATGTGCTCATGGTGGTCGTGGACTCACGGATGTTTGTGAAGGACTCGGCCAGGCTCAGTCTCCGGGGGGTGCATGGCGTGGCCACTGGTGTGGATTTCAAGTGGCCAGTGCTGCTACAAGCTGGAGCTGGGGCTGAGTTAAGGCTGAAAGAGAAAGGGGCTCGTCATTCATCACAGGCGTCTGTAGAAGGATCAGTGGCCCTGCCTCCTGCAGTGTGTGCAGGAGTCTGGGGTAGGAGAAGGCACCCCGTGCCCTCAGGGGCTCTGTCTGCATTTGCTCCTCATTTCTTATGGAAGGGGTCAGCCTTACACAAGACTGTGCTTCACGTTCACAGGAAGCTGCCCCCTTTGCTTATCCCTGGAGGTGCACAGCGCTGTCTCCTCTTTAGATAAAGACACGGCTCCAAGGCTAGCTGTGGGCTTACTCAGTGTCTCCTGGATTTGATTCCATGGGTAAAGTGGCCCCACTGTGTCAGGACTGGCAACAGACCCTTCAACAACTAAAGCACCCCAAACAGTTCTTTCGGCGAGCCTTGATCTTCCTGAGATGCAAATCAGAGCCGCGAGTGCATGCTTGCTGCTCATCCTCCACCCCTTGCTGCTCTAGCCCTGTTTCCTGTTGCCCAAACCCCTGGGGATATAGCTGCGTGGCAAGGGCAGAAGACACAGCCACACCTCACATGTCAATCTGTCCAGGCTCTGTAATGACACCTGAATGACCGCAACAGGAAGCTATGCTCCTTCACCATGGCCTGTGGATTGGAGACTTTGAGGTCACAGCATCTGCCATCCAGCTGGGAGAGCCACCAGGACGCAGGGGAGCAGGAGAGCAGTGCACTGCTCACAAGGCTGGCTTTCAGGGAGCTCTGCCCTGCTTCTGAGGGCAGGGGCACAGAGGACAACCTGCTGCCACTGCCTCGTGCCACCCGTGTCGGTGGCTGCCTGCTTTGGGCTTCATCTGGAGTGGCCAGCTTCACGAGCAACTGAAGAGTCCCCAGAGTCCCCAGGACTTAGACACAGCGACCTCTCCCCAGGAGGCCCCACCTGTGGGTGGTCTCCCCTACGGTTGACAGGCACAGGGTGGGAGTCACGGAACAGGTCATCTCACACTAGCTCAGCCGGGGACTCTGGGAAGTGGGGGGCACTTGGAGAGACCGCAGCAGCTCCGGGGCTGAAGAGGTAGGTTTGCAGAAGGCACAGGGAAGGTTTTTGCAAAAGCTGATTGCTGCTAGAAGGTGAGGATGTTCTTGCTCGAAGGCTTACCGGTACAGCCATCCCCAGAAAGGGTTTGGGGTTTTTACTCCACTGCATTTCTCCCTGACTCAGGCACTTAGCCCCCTCTTACTCTGCACTTCCGAGGCTTTTCCGGTCCCCAGGGTGACCACATGGGACTTCTGGGGGCAGTCTGAGGCCTATAGCTTCAGCCAGAGATACACATCTAGTCCCTTAGCTGCACTGAAGACATCCTGTGACTTTAAAAATAACCTCTCCTAAACAAAGTCAGGCCTGGAAGCCAGCATCTCCCGGGGCAGCAAGGGAAACAGAAATAAAGCAGAAATCCAGGGATCCCATTGGGTGAGACCTTTGGTTAGGCCTTCGTTAGCACCAACACTCAGCTGGGTTAGAAGTGATGATGGCCAAGGCCATGTTAACCCGGCACAACCACAGAAACACATCGAAGCCTTTGTCCCCGGGTTAGTGGCAGCCACGCTTGCACACACAGCCCCTTCGGCGTGGCCCTGCAGGAGCAGGCTCCGTTGGCCGTGTGCTCACCCCCTGCCTTGCCCGTGGGCTCAGACTCTCTGCCCTACATCTCCTCTCAGTTCAACAGGGCAAATGGCTGCTTCGTCGTCATCCTCACCAGACCTGCGGAGAATTATCATAGTTTAAGGTGCTCCTCGGAGTGCTTACTCTCTTTGATCTGGCCCATCTCGCCTCCCTCCCTGCCACTGTCCATTAACTCTGTGCTCTTGTCAGACTGTGTCACAAAGAAAGGGGGGGTCACTCTCCTGTGTTGCGGAAACCATTCTCCCGTAAGGCAGGGAGGGAATCATGAGGCTGAAACCAAGTCTGACAGACCAACATCTCTCCAGATGGTGGGCCGGGGAAACAAGCCAGAGCAGGCATGTGACTCTACCATAGAAGATTTTCACGCTGGCCATTAGGGTTTGGCTGCAGTGAGTGCTTCCTGGAGTCTGTTCCAGAGCGGGTGAGGGCTTTCACAGAACTCAGCAACTCTACCGTGAAAGAACTCCACGCTCCATTGGCAAGCTTTGGGACAACAAGCACGCTGGCTCATCCCCGGGGCCTGCGGGAATGTTGGCTTGAGCCAGGAAGGCCCTAAGAATCCACACTGAGGACGGTGGCAGTGGCTTTCTCAGCCCCCCTGCTCTGGATCTGAACAAACAAGGTTCAGAAAGAAAGATGGGATCCAGAATGGGCAGCTGCAAGCGCTTATGCCTGCTGGACTTGGCTGGGTGTGATTTTGTGGGTACAGGAGTACATAAAGAGGCCAGAGGTCAACCTCAGGTATTGTCCCTTAGGCACCCTCTACCTTGTGAGTGAGGCAGGGTTCGTCTCTCTGGCCAGGACCTCATCAAGCACGCCAGGGATCCACCCACCTCAGATCACAAGCACGTAGGTGATGGGGATCGAACTCAGGTCCCTGTGTTCTGACTGACTATTTTTCCTTCACAGGGTCTTAGCAAACACCTCTGTCTGAGCTGGAACTCATTATGTAGACCAGACTGGCCTTAGACTCACAAGAGATCCACCTGCCTCTGTCTCCTGAAGACTGCGATTAAAGGTGTGCACCACCACACCTGGCTTGGAGCTGGCCTTCAAATGAAGCTCTCGACTTCATCATCACACCTTGTGACAAAGTCCATCCCCCAACAGACCCCACTCCCACCCGCCCCAGAGCTATGACCCCTTACCTTGGCGTGACCCGTGTGAGCTCGTCTGAGGGATGCAGGATACGGCAGGTGGTGAAGGTGAATGTGGAGTTGGTCTGGGACATGCACTTCCCAGGGTAGTGCGCTAGATTGGGAGAGGAAGGAAGGAGAATAAACACATTCCTCGCATCCAAACCAACCATGATGAAAGTTAAAATCCAGCACGGCCCTCCACAGGTGGGAGAGGCAATGAGCTACCTTGTGAACTGGATCTGGGTGAGGAAGTCGAGACACCGATGTTCTGGACTGAAGGTGGTCCCTCAAAAATAACCACGTTTTTGAGCACTGGTCTGCAGAGCATCGAATGCCAGCTTCCGGCCCAATCCAGACAGGGTTCCTCATCAGAGTTGGGCCAGCAGTGGATCCAGCTCCCAGGGGAGGGGGAGGGCCAAGGGGCCTTCATGACACATCTAGTTTTTCACCTCAGGGCTTGGGTCTGCCTTCTTCCAGCACTGTTTGCTGTGCATGTCTTTTCATTGGCAGGTAGGTGCCCAGCGCTCTGCCCAGAGGGAGGGTGGAGGGACCAAGGAGAGGTGCTGGGTACTGGGAAGCAGGGCAAGGTTCACGAAGCTCCCTTTTCTGCTCACACAAAAAAGGGCTCAGGGAAGCTGGCTCCACTACTGTCCACCTGCGATGGTCATGGTAGGAGGTGGCCTTAGCAGCCCCAACAACAACGACAGGGACTTCCAGAACCCACTCTGGTCTGGCACGCCCATCCCTGCCCCCTACTCTGGCAGCTTCTTTCCCAAGGTCTCTAGGATTCCCATCCGAGACAAGGTGTTCGCCTCTGGCTTCTCTAAGCGTTGTTGTTAGGGCAGCTGATGGCCAAGGTTGGAGGAAAGCAAATCACAGACGTGTAAGGATCATGGGTGTGTAAGGATCATGGGTGTGTAAGGATCATGCACCAGAAGCCAGCAAAGAAACAGAGAGGCGTCTACCAAAGACATCGTGATTGTCAAGGTCATCCTAACTCATAACTTGAACATGGGGGGGGGGGAGAGAAAAAAAAACAAGTATGTGTGTGGGGGGGTGTGCATCAAAACACATGCATGATGGCGTCATGAGATGAGCGCCCGCCCCACTGCCCAGCCAGCCCTGCAGCAGCTCAACCCCCAGAGGCCTCCTGGGAAGACTCTAGTCTTCAGAGACCAAGAAACTCAAAGGCTGAGAAACTACTAGAATCTTCTTGTGGCAAGTTTTCTCTTGGATTTGAAAAGGAAAAAAATCTAGCTGCATCTTAAAAGAAAATCAGAAAACAAAACCAAATGAAGCAAACATAATAATAATAATAATAATAATAATAATAATAATAATAGAGAGAATAGTTGGAGACACAGACCAAAGGCAAGGGGACAAATCCAGAGAACAAAATCGAGACGATGGTTAAAGAGGGCAAATGTTGGCAGCATGACCCAGCTCTGCGTCCACGAGGGCCCAGTGACACCGGGGTGGTAGCCAGCACCAGGACCTCAGGCAGAGCTTTAGTGGGAGGCACAGAAGGAAACGCAGCAAATGAGATATGAAAATGGCCTTCGTGGGGACCGGAGAGACAGCTCAGCGGTTAAGAGCACTATTGCTCTACCAGAGGCCCTGGGTTCAACTCCCAGACATACAAGGCAGCTCACAGCTGTCTGTAGCTCCAGCCCCAGGGTACCTGACACTGTCATGCAGGCAAAACACCAATGCACATAAATTTAAAAAAATAAGAAAAGAAAAAGAAAAAAAGAAATGGTGTTTGTGAAACAATGGTTTTAGCACTGGACGTGCACAGTGGTTCTGGGCTCAGGCAATGGAGAACATGCTACAGAGCGCCAACAAAAGTGGACCAAGCTATGGAAAGCAGGCAACCGAACAATCACAAGTCTTGGACAGCGACAAAGTCCAGGAATAAAAACAACAGGAGGCCTGAGAGGAGGGAAGGAGCACACAGATTGTTAAGACACAGTGACAGAAGGTGGCAAGGCGGGATCAAATCATACGTGCAGCCCCCTTTGCACACGGGGTCAGATGTGCAGCTGCCCCTCCCCACCGCTAGGGGCGCAGTCTCCGAGAAGAATGTTTTAGAGATGGAGCTGAGCCATCGGGAGTAAAGCTCATCACATCCACGTGGGTTTGGGAGGTAAGAGAAGGCTGCTAAAAATCCACGTCCCCACTCCCAGGATCAACAGACAGCGCTGGAGGCCAGGAAAACTGATTATCTGAAGAGCCAAGCCAGAGGTTTGTCCCCTCCACAATACCACTGGGATGACCAGGTGCTCGGGCTCTCGGTGTCACCATGGACTGCTGGGACGCAGCTGCGCCTCCCTTCCTTGGGGCACAACATAGAGACAGTGAGTTTCCCCACGTAGGGCTTTCCGGAGCCCTCCTGTTTGTCCCAGATGATCAAAACATTAGCCCTGATCCGTGGCTCTAGGAAGAGAACAAACTAGACATGGAAACAGGCTCGTCAGAGTCAGTGCTTGGGCTGAAAACTGGAGCCGCCAAGACCACACTGCACACCAAAGCCCAACTCAACCGCAAGTTCAAAGTCTGATTTACCTCACGGGCTCCCTATTGAGGGTACAAAGGGTGGGCTGTCTTGGGGTGACTATTCCAACTTCCCAGTGAAGTCCTTATTCGTGTCTCGGCCCTGACTGGAGGGCTTCAAGCACCACGGGGGACGGACAGATGATGAGCACTGCCTGAGTGGCGGTGGCTGGTTGCAGGCGTTGTTCGAGGTTACTTGCTAGCAGCTAAGCAAGCTAGGCCCTTCCAGCGGAGGATTCCGCTGCTAATTTGGGCTTTGTGCTCACTATGATGATGGCCCACTCTGGTTACCTGACCGCATTTTATACGGAAATGGATTTTCCTTTCGTTCAATAATCCTAATCCTTACGCTTAGGTTGTCTCTCGCTACAGGTTTTGATGCTGATACAAGAACTGGTAAGTGTCATGCTTTGTGTAAGCCCATGGGAGGCCTGTCCCTTTCTGAATGGGGATGGAGGAGCAGCGGGTGGGGAGGGGGACAGGCGGAGAGGATGGAGGGTAAACTGATTGGTATGTAAGATAAATGAAAAAAAAAGTTATTTAAATAAATAAACTGGTAAAGTTTAAAATTGACTTGGTTGTCAGAGACCCACAGGTGACTACAGGTGACAGGTGTGCCACAAGCAAACACCCCCATGGCCAGCTGTGTTAGAGGGCAGGGTAAGCTGAGGCTAGCCCGCTCTGCTCCTGCTTGCTCATGTGACCTGTGTGCTTCTGCTTGGAGAGGAGGCACTTGGGATAGGCCATCCTGAAACAGCCCTGCATCTGCACAGGTTTGAATGGTTGGGGCGGGGGAGATGCTACATACACCAGGGTGGCTGTTGCCCTGCAGAGTGCTGAAGCCGCCCAGGGCTGTTGTCTCCCACAGCTCAAAGTACTGAGAACCAGATGCTCTGCTGAACCAGGGGCCCTGCAGGGACTTCCAGAAGACTGGGACTCTGCCCATGTGGGCAGCCACACTTGGACACAGGCTTCGCTCAGCCCTTTCTTTAATCTGTCCCCTGGGGAGGGCAAGCTGGGGGCACTGGAGTAGCCATTTTCCCCTCTGAACAACACCCTGGAAGCCAATGAGCACACGCAACCTGTTGCTGCAACCAGAGTCTTGTTGTGCTACAAACCCAGGCTATTTCAGACCTTTGAGAAGGGGAAACTCTGGCCTTCACTCAGCTGTATCTTGTTTTGTTTTGAGACAGGGGCTCGTGTATCCCAGGCTGCCTGGAGCTCACTAGATCATCTAGAATGACCTTCAACTTCTGATTCTTCTGACTCTACCTACCAAGTGCTAGGATCACAGGTGTGCACCACGACCCCTGGTTTATACAGTGCTGGGGACAGAACCCAGGGCGTGCTAAACAAGTGTTCTATCCACCAGACCACGCCTCCAGCCCAAGATGGGTTTGTTAAGATCGTATAAAAAACTTCTAAAATGAAAAAAAAAACAAAAAAAAAACAAAAAAAAAACCTTCTAAAATGTCAAAAACTTTTTTTTCCAAATATATCTGAGAATCTTGAAAAAGGGACCCCATTTTTGCAGGGCGCAGAGTGCCTTCTATACTCTCTCTGTGGGAAGCAGGTAGCCAGGGTGAAAGAAATAGTGAATCCCCCACTTTCTTTTTTCCCCTCCCTACTTTCCTGACTTGACTGTGTGGTTATAAAGCTGCTGCCGCGTGATTTGGACCCGCACTTTCTAGAATCCCCCCCCCTCTCACACACACACACACACACACACACACACACACACACACTTGCTGGAAGTAAAAACTGCTGTCTTCAGAGCTGCACGGTTGCCTAGCTTGCATCGAGCTCGAAGAACATGAACCTAATTTTGTTTTTGCAGAATGCTCAGCTGGAAATGACGTTGTCTTGCTCAGGATGGGAAGGCTGCCCCACCCGAGGTTCTGTCTCATGAGCCAAAAAGGAGGCGAGAGCACTGTTTTAGAGTTCCTAAGAAGGCGAACATCAGAGCAGGGATATGTTTGATGGAACAGTGTCTGTGAGAGATCAGATCTAAAGCCATGTGCCCAAATGCCACATTCGTGTAAACAGAACAAAGGCCATGGCATTGTTCGCCTGTGCTCTCCTCCGTACAGGGACATTGTCACACTGGTTTCAAATGAGACTCTGTAAAACTTGTTTTGACATACAGTCTAGCTGTGTAGCACAGGCTAGCCTTTGAATTCATAATCCTCCTGTCTCTGCCACATGAATGCTGGGATGACAGAAGACCCCACCTTGCCAAGATAAAAACTATTAATTGTACTTTACTGGCAAAAGCTTCTAAGCTCTTAGCTTCTGGCTTCCCTTTTTTTCCATTTTTCTCTGTTTCTTGAATGTTTCTTTTACATAGCCCTAGTCTGGTCCTGTAGCTCTGTGAAGGCCCCTGGCTCCCAGTCCATTACACCCCAGTCTGGTAGGTTTTCTGGAAGGTTCTATTATGGAAACTGAAAAGAATCATAAGATCTTTTTCTGATTCTATACAACTGGCTTGTGAACTTAACAATTCTATTCTCGCTATAGTAAACTGCTGTCTGTTTCATCACAAACATATGTATGAATTAGGAGATGAATCACTTCACAACATCCTGTAGAGAGGGCAGGGATAGCTTTTCAGTGGGTCTGAGGTATCTTCTGGAGGAAAGGACAATTCTAGAACACTAAACTGTCAAGGGGGTAAATGCAAAACTCTCTCCAGACCTTTTTCTACCAACAAGGCCAGATCCCACGCCGCTGGCTCCTCCTCCCTTCTGGGGCTGACCCAGAGAGGCCAGGAAGGATCCCTGCCTGCATGGGTGAGTTAGACAGTATGTCTCCCATTCTCCTCAAGGGGGAGGTTGTCGTCTGTCTGAACATCCCTGTGTGCTCATCTAGGCCCCTCCATGTGAGCAGAGCTACCAAGATGCCTCAGCAAGCCAGACGCAGTGCTAGTGTCCTGGAATGGAGGCACCCCACGGCGTGGAGGTCGGATGCAGCTGGCTCTGCTCTGCAAGTCGTAGGCAGGGACAAGCCTACACTGACCACTTTCGAGGAATCGGCCCTTTCATCCTAAATCACGGCTCTGCCTCCAGGTTGCAGATGGCGGGTTCTGCTCAGTTCACCGAATGCTCTTAGAGCTGAGGACTGTTTTTTTCTTAGCATGTCCTGACATGTGGGTGTGAGCAGCACTCAAGGAGGCAGAGCCAGGGCTGGGAAAATGCCCCATCCCATGGGGGACACGGAAGGCACTTCCCTCTGAGGCAACTGTACCGACCTTCCCTTCCGGACCCACTGGCCATCTTTATCATACGAGCTATGTGGCCCTCTTCTGTGGAAAGCCATGGGACTGTGTGCATCACAGACTCAGGAAGAGGCGTGCTCCCAGGGGGCAACCGCTCTGTGGCTGAGAAGACCCAGGGGGCGCCCGCTCTGTGGCTGAGAAGACCCAGGGGGCGCCCGCTCTGTGGCTGAGCTACGGAATGCTGCACTGGCCAGACTTCTTCCTCTCTGCCATGGGCTATTCCTTTGGCTCTTCCACTCCACAGAAACTCCAGAGCACAGTTTTGGACAAAGAAGCAGCAGAAAGGCTGTGTCCTGACCTCTCTGCCTCCAGTGGTCCTGGGGCCTGAGGTGTGGGAGAACTTCTGGGGTCTGTTTTGAATGGGTGGGGTTTTCAGGGTCTACACTGAGGCCAGGATCTCGGGGCCCAACTGTGACTCGTGTGCACTGTGGGGACACAGGCGGATTAGGCATGAGCCAGTCCCCGGGTACCAGCTCCATGTATGCAAGTGATAGACAGATAGACTGACTTGTGACTTCATCTCTGGTGCTGGTTTTAATTCCACCTTTACCCGCCCCCTCTGGGTCCTCAGGAGAACTCATCTGAGCTTTGTCTTGCAGCACATGCCACCCAGCCAGCTGCCACGTGGGCGTAATTAACCCTTCCCTCACACGGGTTGTCCCCAGCCATAAATTAAAAGAGTACTGGTAGGACCAGGTGATGTCTATCCTGAAAAAAAAAAAAAGTGCTCCCTATGTTAATTCGGAACATCAAACAATCATTAAAATGAAGTAAAACTATGACCTAAAGGTTTTTTGCAACAGTCCATTTTAATCTTCTAGATCATTTACACCACAACAACATGGAACCAGCCTTTTGAAGACACGGGATTAAGAAAAAGAATCAAAGGATGCTTCAAAAGACAGATTAAAATTACACTAATAAAAATGTCTGCTAGGTCTTCCCACTCTTCACCCCGCTGGTACCAATTGTAAGGAAGACTGTCAACTGCCTTCTGCCCTCTGGGAGCTCAGGGGTCAGCGCTGGGCCAGCGGGACACAGATCCCAAGACTGTGGAGCTCCAGGTCCTCCCATGGAGACCCATGAGCCTCTAACCACTGCCCCCCGACTGTGCATCATCTGGGGTATCCAGCATGACGGGGGGCGGGGGGACAGAATCTTGCACTCCCACGCCTGACAGCGGAACAGCGCTGTCATCTCAGTGGAGAAAGCTATCGCTCTGCGTGGATCTGCATGGCTCTGCAGGCCTTCCCTCTGCACGGTGCTTCCCGCAAAGAAAACAAGCTCCAGAGAATTTGCCCCTAAGCAGGGACACCGTTCCTGAATGACCCCCGATCAACTGCTTAGCTATGCTCGGGCACACACCTTGAGCTTGACCCCTCTATAGTTTCTGCTCTATTTGGCTACCTTCAAATCAAGTACTGGAAGGCTCAGCAAGGGGTAGAGCATTAAGCCAGGAAGGCCATTGTCACAGGGAGGGCAGAGGCTGGGCCTCCAGTCCTTATAACCAAGGCTCTCACCCTCTGACCTCGCCTGGCTCTTGGTGCAATGATTTTATTCCTTTCTGAACAACTTCCCCCAAAGCAGCTGGAGCGCATCGTTCATCTTCCAAGGACAGGCACCCCAGCTCTGGGAAGGCTCTGTGTGGCCTGACTCCTTTCGTCTTACGATGGCAGTTAGTCAGACGCTGGAGCTGCCTTCACATGGGGCCCAGTGTGGACAACAAAGGGAGACTCGGCTGTTCTTACTGT
This sequence comes from Microtus ochrogaster, assembly GCF_000317375.1. Classification (NCBI taxonomy): domain Eukaryota; kingdom Metazoa; phylum Chordata; class Mammalia; order Rodentia; family Cricetidae; genus Microtus; species Microtus ochrogaster. The sequence continues at coordinate 93,691,234 of NC_022012.1, read as the reverse complement.
CCTGTCCTTTGGTTTTATATTGTTGAAATAGAACCACACTATATAGCCCAGACTGGCCTTGAACTTGAGACCCTCCTACCTCAGGTTCCTGATAGTTGTAGCACTTGAATTTTAAGTACACGCCCCAGGCTTGACTGTGCAGCTCTCATAGGATGAGGCTCTCATCCCCTACACCCTGCACTTGGTAAACAGACAATTTTGTGATGATGCCTCTAAAGCTGGCATCTGAAGAAAGAGCTGGTCCAGGCCACGCCTCCTTGACCATGGGAAAGGTACAATTAACCCGGGAAAGGTAACACCACCAAACCCTGGCTCCATCCTGGCTTGGGTTTCATGGCAATGTTGTGGCTTCCACAAATTAAAATTATGAACCAGAAAGACAAATATCCTGTCTTTGCTTTTAGTGACCTGAGGATGTCATGAGGATGATGGCATTGGAATCACTCATCTTTTCTCTTAACCCTGAGTTCTTTGTCTTCCCAGGACACTGAGTTAGGAGGTCCAAGTACAAAGTAATTGGAACATATGGGTTAGCATATGGGTAACTCACAAGGCCCCGGAGGTCCTAGGAGTCCTGAGCACAAACTTTCCATCCCAGTGTAAGGGGTTTGTGGGTCACCCAGTACACCCGAGGTCATTGCTGGTTCCTGGTGGTGTGGGACAGGGGCTAGCCAGAGCACCTAGCATCCTCTTTGTAAGGGCTGAATGACATCTCTTAGGGTGTATCTGGTTAAAGAGTATCACTAAACACACAGCCTGCTGCCCCTCACTATCAGCATGCCCCCAAACTGCTCGGCTTGCTCACTTTGGGACCCCCATCAGAGTCAGGTCAGGATGGCCACTACAGAGCCTGGAAACACCTGTTCTGGGGCACCGTGTCCCTCTTTTTAGCAGCCTCTCCCACTCCCACACAGGGCCCTATTGGGCCCTGCACCTCCAAGATGGGCAGAGGCGCCCGTCTGTCACAAAGTGGAGGATTTGGTCTCTATTTAAAAAACAAAGCCTGACAAGGGATGGTTTTTTGCTCTCACCCACACAGACGAGCGGAAGCTACAGACACAGAGTTGCTATGGGTGGTGCCAGGGACAGAGATGAGCAAAGCCCAGAGCTCTGTCTCCGGTACAGGTGTCAGGTGTACAGGAATAATTGAGGCGCCCTCACCAGACCCCTCCTCCTCCTCCTCCTCCTCCAGGCCCGCTGGCGCTGGTGGCTTGTGCATCTCCTCGGAGGAAGCCTGAGGCTGGCTGGAGTAACTTCTGCTGCCTGAGACAGTCACACGTGCTCGGGACCTCTCACCTGAGGTCTCCGGGTGCTGAACTGGCGTGGAGGTAGCTAGGCCCGTGAGAGAAATGTGGTCACCTGTATCGTCTTCCTCAAAGTCGTTAAGGCAGTACACTTCATCCAGGTCAACGTCCAGCGTCCGGAAGCCCTTGGTGACCACACCAGGACGGGGGTCTAGGATGCCCCCAAGATGAGGCTGGGCTAATTGCTGCCAGTGGTGAAGCGTGGCTGAACCTTGTGGGGATGAAGAAAGGGGTGCAGAAGCGGAGAAGGGAGGGTTAGGATGCCAACTACAGCAAATGCTTCCCGCCCTCCCACCTGAGCCTGCATGGGACTGTGGGGGGGACCGGAGGAGAGTTAACACGGCCCTTGTAACTGGACAGAAGTGCTCTCCCCTGCTGTACCAGGAGGGAACGCCACTGTAAAGAACCAACAATTTCTAAAGTAAAATACATGCTTCATACTGTGTGCTGATGACGTCTGGTTACACACCCAATGGCAAACTTAGCACACTATCATTCCTCTGACAGAAGAGCATGAAAACGGTCAAACAGGAGCCACGGGAAGCTGTTGGCAACAGCATGAGAACAACCATGGACCAGGAGGCCATGGGATGGGTACTCGGGTACCAGCCTGTAGAGCGAAGCTGTAAAAAAACGACTGGAGAAGCCACGAAGGGAGGTAAGTAAGGGCAGGGATTCAAGGACAAGGTAAGAAGTCACAGAGCCCTAAAGCTATGGAGCCATCTCCAAGATGACACCAGACCCCAGGACTCAGGTGACAGCCTGTGAGGTTTGTAATAACACCAGAGAGGATGTCCCTGATGACCCCAGGTGTCCCGGGCATTCTACCAAGAAGGTGCAAGGCCAGGAGTGCCTGGAATCCTGGGGGCCGAGGAGCCAAGTGCCATCCCAGACAGAAAGGTGGCTGGCGTGGGTGAGGAGCAGCTCGGGCCTCTGTGCTTCCAAACACTTGGGTAAGGGACAACTTGTCATGGAGGTCTTAGAAGGATTCTGAAAATTGGACAATTTCAATCCCACTGAAAATGACAAAGAAAAGAAGACGCCCTAACACCCTCAAGGCCTCTTCTAGGTCCACGCCAGTTTTAAGGAGACACGTTGCATTCTCCTTAGCAGACTTGGGACTGCTGGAGAGAGTGAGCAATAACCCGCTCTATGCACAAAAGGAAGAAAACAAAACAAACACACAAAGAAAATGATATTCATACCTGTAAGGACTTCAGAAGTCCTCAGCTTGGGACAAAATACAAGTTAATTTTAGTGGTCACAACTGTGGGAGAAGACAAGGATGCTAACACCATCTAGTGGTCAGCTTTGTAGACCAAGCTGACCTCTAACTCAGAGTTCCACCAGCCTCTGCCTCCCAGCGCTGGGGTAAGCTACGTCCCATCTTTATATTGCAGCATTATATGCAAGGTACATTTTAAGTAGCCCTGCACACACACATCAGAAGGGTTTCTTTGACCTAGCTACCATCAAATGGGACTTTGGAGGAACTCAAGATGCGGTGGCCGTGGTGTATTCAAGACCTCTGTTATGCAGAGAGGAGGCTGGAAAGGTATCACAAGCAATAGGGAAACACCACGGCACTGTGAAACCCAGAGACAAGGCTGACTCCAACCAGAGGGGCCAGGCTAACTATGGAATGGCTGGATGCCTCAGTTTCTCCTCCCTGTATGATTTTCTGGCTGGAGACGAGATGGAAGACAGATCTCTGGCGGGTTAACCTATTGTCTTCTCCACCATCAGCTCGCTGAATAAAGATGGCGGCTTAAAGCCTCCACTCCTGCCTCTGCTTACTGCATTTGAAATGACAGCACGTGAGCTCCAATAGAAACTCATCGTGCTCTACACGTGAGCACAGCAACACATGCCTCCAACTCCCCAGGAAGGGTTCTCGCTCACTGTACAAATGGGGGAATGGAAGGTTTCTGAGGCTAAGTGATTTAACTGTGGTGTACAAGTCAGAACGAAGATGCTTGGGCCAGGAATGTGGGCTCAGTGGGCAGCGGCGGCCCAGGGAGGTGTCCAGGGCCCAGCAGGAGGGCTAGACACCTGTGACAGGCCCCACCATGCTATCCCTGTGCTTCCTACAGGTCACAGGGAGAGCCCTGCACAAGCCATCATTGTGACCAACTCTGACACCCCCCATGTCCGCATCCACCTTATCTGATACCGAGTGTTGGCGGCTCTACACGCCCAACTCCTTTTCAGGCCCACCCCGTCTCTGTTTCACAGAACAGGATGTGAGTCTGGGGAAAGGGAGAGGGTCTCCAGAGGGGTCGCCAGAGGTTGTGTTAAGTAGCAAGCAGCCCATCCGGGATTAAAACGAAGGCCTCTGGCATCCACTCCCTGAAGCTCTCAGCAGAGACACAGCCCCCCATGAACCTCGTGAATCCAACCAACAGCAGCTCCAGATGTGGCCGTGACCACGGAACAGGTGCATTCAGTTCCACAGACCTGAGAGCTGTCTCGGCCTTAGCTGTGGCTTTAGTTAACAGTGGGTCTCGGGAGCGCTTTCTCTTCCTGGCTGGTTCTGAGGCTCCGGGTACTCGAAGAGCCCAGCACTGAGCAGGGGAACGCTCACTTCTTCCTCACCCTGGCATTCTCATGCCCCAAGAGAATTCCCATTCTGTAGGAACCCACCCAGCCGCTGGCTTCAGCAGCTGGAGGTCTTTGCTTTGATACAGGGAAAGGGTTAAAAGTCACTATGAAGCCGACCTTACCCAGAGGTGAGCACAGGCTGCCTCTCCCTCTCCTGTATCTCAGTCTCACTCCAACTTGGCTTCCTTTCCTGGTCCACGGGAAGCAGGAAAAACATTGTGCTATCGGCTACTTTTCCTTGCTCACTCCAGCTAAGACTACTGCACCCCTCCCACCCACGTGAGAACAGTCTGGGCCAGGCAGGGCTCAGGAGGACTACTGTGCACATCAGTCT
>NC_022012.1:93674955-93686895 GCF_000317375.1 Microtus ochrogaster | reverse complement strand
CAGTCTGGGCCAGGCAGGGCTCAGGAGGACTACTGTGCACATCAGTCTCTTTCTATCTCGAATATTCTGTTCTTTACTGGCAAGACGGTTGAAATGGGAAAGGGAGAAGGAGATGGAGGACACTGATTGGCTGGTCTCCAGGGACCTCAGCCCGGGTGCCGTTATCTGGACTGCTGGGGGTCAAGGCTATTCTATCGGTATCTCGTTGGGCCAATGGAAACACCTGTGAGAATATGACCCCAGCATAATGATGGGCCAGATGGCAACAGCTGTAACTGGGCCTGTAGACCCAGGGAGGTGAATCAGGGGCAGGTTGGATAATCTTGTTGGACAGCTATCTGCCCATGGTACAGATCAGGGAGACGGCTCCAGAGGAGGACTAGGTCAACCAGCGGAAGGACAGAGGCTGTCACTGGACACACTACTCTACCGCCCATCTTAGAGCAATCACAGGGATGCAAACGCTGATGGGGGGAAAGGAGGAAGAACATATCAATTGCCTTCTAAACAGCTAAGAAAGAAGTCTGAGAAATACAAAAGCCAGCCAAGAGGATCTGCATCACGGGTGTGTTACAGGCCAATGACTTTGTAATGGTAGCAAGACAGCTTCCTGGGAAGCAGGACACCACGCGTGAAATTCACCTTACAAATGAGTGGAGTTTCTTCTTACTTTTGTCATAAAACAAAGGCGCAAAGTTAGAAGAAATAAAGATGAATTGGTCAAAATAAATTCAAAATCTTATCCTGCAATGCACTTGAAAAATGAACCCAAAACATATCATAGGTGACCCAATGAAACACAGCCTAGTATGGGAAGCAGAGTGATGGTTGCTGTCCAGTAAACTTTGAGACAAAAGAAGAAAAGAAAAGAAAGGCAGAAATAAAATCGCAGAAATGGAAGGTTTTATTGAAAGAAAACCAGACATAATTGAAGGTCAGGAAACAATTCCCAAGCTCACAACTGAATAAGCAATTAAAAAGAGTGAGCCGCCCCTTCCCTGGTGGCTAGGACTGAGTCCCCGCCCCGAAGGCCAGGAAAAATCTATTGCACAATTAGTTCATCACTATTAAAGTGAAAAGCCAAAGCAGCCCAGGCTCTTTCTTTGGAAGCACAGGGACCGTAGCACACTGCACACCTTTACATGGCCAAGGCTTGCAGGCTGACATGGGGGGGGGGGGCAGCAAAGGCGGAGACTTTCAGAGATGAAAATAACTGTTATCCTCTAAGGTACAAGTGTGTACCCGTGACAGAAACTGTCTGTGGCATTGAAACGTCATGATGAGTGAGGAGCATAATGGACTAAAGTACTCAGACACGCTTTATGATGAGGGGATGATGGTGACAGCTGAGAAAATGCAGATGTGCGGGCATCTGGCTTGACATCAAAAATGTGATACGTGGTTCTAAAGCAGGTGTTCCAACTCACACGGGCTTCAGACTAAGATGGGGGCAGCAAAATCAGTGCACACTCGGTGGCTCCTGACAGGGCAGTGGGACGCCGGGGAAAACAGGTGTGACACGCAAAGCAACAAAAGGAGAAAGAAAACGATGAGGTTCCCTCAGAACTCAGTGTCTCAGTACAGCCGCTGCACAGGGGGCTTCCTGGGGTCTAAACAGGCGAGCCTCGGTCCCTATCTCCTTCCTGCACCCACACTGCAGAGTGCAGGGGCCACCGCAGAGCACACTTCCAAAAAGCCACAAATCTGAACACGTGAACACACACAACACTCCACGTGGCTAGGGGGGCGGTGCTCACAAAACTGGGTTTGACAGTGAACATTCTGAGATGCCAAAGCGTTTCTTCTCTCCCCTTCCTAGACCTTTGGGTTGACCCTCAGCAGCCAGCAGGGAAGGGACAGTGCACACCTGGCACTACCTAAGGCACCAAGGACAAGAGAGGCCTGCGGGGCACCTGAGGTATTTCCAGACGGGTTCACACCAGGGCTGCACCATTCAACCCACAACAGAGGCCACCTCAGAGGAACTCAAACCAGCAGCGTGGGTGGCTATCTCGAAAGAAAAACGAATAGGTGTGACAGAGGTGGCTGGCTTTCCTGTGGTGGATCAGGGCCCAGAGTGAGTCACAGAGGAGGACAGAGAGGGGCCGCGGCCCCTGGTGGTCACCTTCGAGCGGCTTCACAATCTGCAGCTTCTCGGGCAGGTAGGAGCGACTGCTGAAGGACATGCCGGAGAAGCCCGTGAACTCGGAGAAGCGTGAGTGTGTGCCCAGGGACATGATGCTCTCGGTGGGCGTGAGGGACCCACTGTGCAGCTCGCCCTTCTCGGCCAGCTCCCGCAGCTTCCTCTCCTGCTCCTCCTCGAAGAACCTCCGCTCAGACAGGTAGTTCTCCCGGCGCAGCGACAGCCGCCTGAGTGCGGTCTCCAGGTCGTGGGAGCCAGGGGTGCCTGGGGTGCCTGGCTTCTTATTGCGCTCCTCGTTCCTGGAGAAGACAGGGGGTAATCACTTAAGGCCAGCAAAGGGCACCGAGGACCTCCCCGCCCCCGGGCAAGGCCACTGCTTGGACGGGAGATGGTCCTGGGAGGCCAGGCCAGCAGGGTGGGAAGCAGACAGCGGAAGCAGCTCCTCCTCTGGGGCTGAGCTGACTTTTCCTAGAGACAGACAGGTGGCTGCACCAGGACGGACTGAGAATTTGCACATAAGCAAATACGTGTTTTCATAAACATCTCCCTCCTGGTTGTTTTTGGAAGACCTCTTGCAGGTCACCAGAGGGGAACTGATTCAAGGGGCTCCCTTCTGGATCTTAGATGAAAGGCCCTGGGTTGTCAGTTGTGAATGAAACCAACAGGCTCTGTAAGGCTCAACTGGTCCAAAGTACCGGTTTTAGTAAGTCAGAGGGCCAGGGTGCACAGACCGGATGATGGGATGGGGGTTGGGTTCTACAGGGCTTTAGGGTGGAAAGAACTCTGACCATGGCTAAGGAGCCCACAGCTGACGGCCCTCTTTACCCCACCTTCTAAAGCAAATCAGAGAGCCTGGGGCCTCCTCACCCTTCCCAGCACCCAAGCTCCCAAGGGGTCACGGTGCTGATCCGGCATGTTAGAGAAAAGCACTCTGGGCATAAGCTTGAGATATTCCTTCAGAAAACACCAGTGCTGTACATACGGGGGTCATGGGGTGTGGAGAAGTCTACCCCTCACCCGCCTCTCTCTGATGGTGGTTGATGCCCCGTTCATGGGGGCTCTCTTCTCCCCTCTCTGCAACAGAAGGCAAAAAGTCCACTGCTCACCCCAGGTCGGCTGCCTCAGTTTCCAGGAGGATGCTGTTGGTCTTGTTGTCAAGGACCACGTTGCCAACATCGCTGCCATAGAAGCTGGAGCGGGGGGTGCTGACGCAGCTGGACAGGAGGGAGTTCATGGCGGAGGACTGGTTGGAGCCAGGGATGTTCATAGGGGAAGGGGTCAGTGATCTCCGCTTGACCACTTGGTTCATGTTTCTCACGGTCTCAAAGACACGCTTCTGGTGACTGGGGAGAACATGGCAGCCATGAGCAGTATGTCAGGAAGAACCTGGAGCTAGCCCCTCCACAGACGGCCACCTCCAAAGGAGCTCCCTGAGTGGCCTGCTGTCTGAGGACTTCTCGTGTTCCTGAGGGTGTGGGCGACTCCATCATAGTATGGACTAGGGAGATGCGATACCCAATGAACGACTCTAGAATAATAGCTCAACACTAGGGTCAGCTGGCCCGAATGACACTGGCTATCACAGACCCAGCCTGCCCCAGAAACAACAGTCCTGAACTGTCGCTTCTGTCTTCAGTATGCTTGCTTCTTTCCGATCTACACCGGAATGCGGCCTCCACGAGGGCAGTGCTGGCTCATAGACATTTGCAGAATAAGTTTGGGTAACTATTCACATAAAAGAAAAAGCAAAACTTCAAACTAGTCTGAAGTTTCTCCTTGAGATGGTGAACATCCCACAAAGGTATTCTTAGAAACTGCCATTTCTAAGAACCTACAGTTTGGTTTGCATGTGTCTCCTTTTAAGGAGCAAAGGGTGGGCCCATTTCTGGACTGGCTGCTTCCTCTGGAGTGTGAGACCCGCACACACACCAAAGTCACCAGGACACTAGTCACATAGTCTCATATAAATTCTGCCTGAGGAGTTTGGGGAGGGAGAAAACATGGCCCCCAGATTCCTTCTAAATGCTCCAGGGAGGTCAAGCCTGAATCTGGAGTTAGGAGGGGAGCTGTAGGGGCAGAGACCCCAGGAGTCCCCAGAAGGAAACAGAAGCCTGGCTCACACCACGAAGGAGCTGTCTCTTTTCTTTAGAGCAGTACTTTCCATTAGGGGAAAAGTGAGGTCGGCAGTGACAGGAAATACAGCACCCTTCCCCTCCCTGGAAGCTCATCTCGTAGTTTCTGTTGGTTTGCTTTGTTTTTGAGACAGGGACTCACTCCCACAGGCAGTAGTTAAAGATGGCCTTGAACTTCTGAGCCTCCTCCCTCCACTTTACCATGGCAGGGTTATATGGTGTTGGGGTAAGAACTTGGGGCTTCATGCATGCTAGCTAAGGCCTCTACCGGCTGAGCCATAGCCCCAGCCATTATCACGAGAAAAGAGCAGAGAGAAAGACCAGCTATTTCCTTTTCTTTATCCCGACAGGGAAGGACCACAGTTGTGGCATGGTAGGTTACAAACAGAACCAGTCCCGAGTCAGTTTGTGGGATCTTGAAACATAGAAGCCATGCATCCATACGTGATGTCTGGAGACTCCGGCTCTTCCAGCTGCAGCTCCTTACGCATAGTTCCCTCGATCTCTGCAGCCAGGGAGTCCTGGGAGAAGACAAAAGACATAGTCAAGTGAGAGTCACGTGAGCAGGACATCCATTCTGAGGTCTGAAGCCAGAGGAGCAACAAGAGAAAAAACAGGTGGTCCAGCAGTCTCCAGACTTCCTGCCACACAAAACAAGGCTAAACACAGTCTCTATAGAGAGAATCTGCCAAGCCATGGCCAAGGCAGGTCCTGAGCACCCAGCACCTTTGGGTGAGAGCGAACAGCCCCTAACACTCATGTGGCTGTGTGTCTAAGAGTCAGTCAGTTCCAGGCTCTCAAATGTTCTACAGTGCAGGATGGGGAACTCACGGGGGCACAGAGAATATGTTCACAACAGTGGGAACAAACATAGTTTCAAACATCTCCAAGGCTTCTGAAAGGCCCTCCATGGCCTCAGAGCCCCACAGGCCACACTAAGCATCTGTCCTCCAGGCCACCAGGTCTGCAGTCCCGGTCCTCAGGATTGTGACACCAGGAGGCCAAGGCTGCACCCACCTGCCAAGGGCTCTCCAGCTCTGCTGGGGAAGGTCCCTGCCTGTGTGAACTAAGTCACATACGTTTCCACCCCTGTCTTTCTCTGGGAGCTCCTCACCCCACCAGCTGACCACAACGTTCACCTTCACCATGTGCTTCCTCTCTGTAAGACTCCTGACCCCATGGCACCCCATCCTCTGTACATGTGAACCTCAACACTTTAACGCCTACTAGGTTTCTCTGAAGACACTGCTGCCCTTTGGGGGATAGAGGAGGGTGGCGTGAGCTTTAGGGTCAGGAAGAGGCTGATTCTTGAGACTTCCCAGGGGTACTCAGAGGGTTGACCCCACACGTGCCCCACCCAGCCCTCCAATCTGAGGAAGATTTATGAAAACAAAAGGCATAGTTCCCCCAACAATGTTCATGGGTCCCCAGATTCTATCTGTGGATTGCAGATGAAAAACTCCCACCACAAGGCAAAAGAGTCGTTGCTTAGTGAAACCTCCTAGTGACCGTTGAAATGGCAGAGAGCAAGAGGCAGATCTGGGAGCTCAGCTTCAGACTCGCAGGCACACAGGCGAGCTGTGACCTTTAGACAGCTTTAACAGCCTTTAATGCATGCACCGCACCGTTCAAAACAAACACCCTCAACGCCTGGGCTTGCCAAGAGCCCCAGAGGAGGCATGCAAAGGATTTCTGCAAACATGGAAGCCGAGGCTCTGTCCAGATGAAGCTGAGGCGCGTGTGCCTTTCCTCGAGCCATGGTTAATTCTCTTCTGAGCCACGGCATACTCAGGTGCCACGGCATACTCAGGTGCCACGGCATACTCAGGTGCCACGGCATACTCAGGTGCCACGGCATACTCAGGTGCCACGGCATACTCAGGTGCCATGGTATACTCGGGTGTCACGGCATACTCGGGTGCCACGGCATACTCGGGTGCCACGGCATACTCGGGTGCCACGGTATACTCAGGTGCCACGGCATACTCGGGTGCCACGGTATACTCAGGTGCCACGGCATACTCGGGTGCCACGGTATACTCAGGTGCCATGGTATACTCACTGAAGTCAAAAGACAACTTTTGGGGGTGAGTTCTTCCCTTCTGCCTTGTTGAGATGGGGTCCTTCTTATTCCTGCCACTTCTCAGTGTACTGCGGGCCTGCAAGCATCTAGCCAATTATCCCGTCTCCACCTCCCATCTCATAACAACGAATTCAGAATTACAGACGTACACCACCAGGTCCTGTTTTCATGTGGTTTCAGTTGAGCAGGCTTGCACGGTCAGTGTTTTACGTGCTGAGCCATCTCCCCAGCCCTGGTTTTGCAAGACAGCTTTAAGCCCTCAGTCATGCTCCACTGAGTTACCCAGTAAAGTCCTCGGTTCTCCGAGCTGGACTTGGCAGAACCGTCCCTCTGAGCTGTGCCTGTCCTCTCTGTCTGCAGTAAGCAGAAACAGACTTCCCAGGCAAGTATCGCAGCAAGAGATTCCTTCCTAAATCCTCTCTCGGCAGAGATGGCTAAGCTAGGGTTAACCCCTGGGGCCCATGTCAAGGTGGAAGAATAGAACCCTACTCCAGAGTTACCCTCTGACCTCCACACATGAACCATATACTATGTGCCCTCTCCCACCATCACCCACAACCACGATGACAATAAATAAACATTTTAAAATTAAAAACAAACAAACAAACAAAAAAAAAACAACTCTTCTTGCCTAAGAGAGAATTTGTTTTTTCTGCCAGGCCACTGGAACAAAGCCTGAATATACAGGAGCTCTAGGAGGCCTATTCTCAAGCCATCTGTCTGTCACCCCCCATGCGGTCCCTGCTGAGTGATACAGTTCTACACAGCCATGCGCAAACACGCATAGTACTGTGGGGCGCAGCTAATGTGTGGTCCCACCTTCCAGATGCTACGATCTGCTACAGAGAGAATGGGCAAGCTTGCTTCCTTGCAAGCAGATGTCACAGGGAAACAACTGGCTAAGAGGCTCAGCCCTCGTGTGGCCCAGTGTCCACAGGAAGGTCTAACTGGAGGCCCCTTTCTCCTTCATGCTCCCTTCGAAGCCCTGAAGTTGAGCAAGTCAGGACTAAAGAAATAAGAGAAGGGTTAATCCACACACAAAGACCAGGAAAAGTGTAGGCTCTTTGAGACATGGGGAAGGGGCTTCAGGGCACAACAATACACACAGAAATAGCAGCCATAGTACCATCTAACTAAACCAAATTCCCCGTAAAATTACAAAGGGTCAGTCCTAGGGAATTAGGAAAATTATCCCTAACAGCAGGAGTACACAGAACAGACGATGAAGGGCCAAATTAGGAAGCTTCCAGCTGGGCAGGCCCAGGTCCAAACAGGAAAGACGCATGCCCAGTGGTCAGCAAGGGACACGAAGCCCTGGCAAACATCTAGGGGACAGAGGGGCATGGGAGAACCCACTTACCATGGGGAACAGGCCCAGTGAGTGGTAGCGCCGGGACGTGGTGTTGGGCATCGTCTTGTTCCGCAGGTTCTTCAGCTCCTCCTGAGCCTCGTGAAGCATCTCCATGCACTCTGCATACTTGTCCTCCAGCTCCCGCAACTGCAGGAGAAAGCAGAGGGTGAGCACCCGGGTGCGGCATACCCCCAGTCCCACAACCATCTAACCGGCACCTCATGGAACCACGGCAAAGCAGGCTGGACCCACAAGGCTGGCCTTGCCTTCCACGCGGGGAAGGTTTCTAGACCTCACGGTGGGCAAGCAGACATACACTAGCTGGAAAAGGGCAAACCGGTCACCCTAGTTTCTGGCTGCATCTTTCACTTCTGTTTGATACAGGGGCTTTCTGTGTAGCCTAGGCTGGCCTAAACTCATAGCAATCCTCCTGCCTCAACCACTCATGGACTGGGATTACAGGCATGTACCACAATGCCCACATTCAAGACTTATCTTTGATCAGCTCTTTACATGTGTCTGTGGTTCTTTTATTCACCTACTTGGTGTCTGTCAGGAATTAGAATATGCCAAGCCCTGAGCTGGCACTGAATCCAGCCTCCTTGGCTTATAAGACCCACAAGAGGCAGTAGGCACAGAACCCAGGTAAAACAGTACCATGCTGATTTGACATTAAAATGTTTGCTTTGAGGGGAATGGCGTAGGCCTGTTGTGGGCAATGACTATGCCTTCCCTGGAACCCGAAGCCCTAGAGCATGGGAGCGGGGCACCTACCTCTGCTGTGAGTTGCCGCTGGGCATCCTTGGCAGCGCCTAGGTGCTGAACGAGCTCCTCATTCTCCACCGCACACTAAACATGGTAAAGACAAGTCACCTCTGATAAGACATGTGGAGGAACCCAGCTCTCCCCTCTGGTTACCTGTCAACAGTTCCGCCACCTGATTACCTGTCCCAACAGCCCTGTCTGGTTACCTGTCCCAACAGCCCTGTTTGTGAGAGTTCGGCACCTGTCCACAGAGGAGTGTGCACCTGACCCTGGAGCAGAACATCACCTTTCATATGATTTAAAAAGACACTCCTTATAAAATGTTTTCATTGGGGGGGGGTGTTTGCATGTACACGTGTGTGTGTGTGTGTGTGTGTCTGCCTACAGTGTGGAGGTCAGGGGACAACTTATGTGGGTTGGTTCTCTGGAGATGGAACTCAGGCCGTCAGCTTGTCAGCAGGTCCCCTTTCATGTAACTTTCTTCTTTGCGTATCTATTCTCCATGGCCCCACCCCCAACTCCAGAGCATGGCCGCTTTCTGGGGCTGGTCCTCTCCCCTCCCCTTCTGTGTTTTCTTCTTCCTCTCCTCATCAGCGGTATTTCCTCTCCTCCTTCCAATCAAAGCTCCATACAGGAAACCAATCAATCAGGCAGGCACACCGTTCTCCCATGGACTACATCTGATGGGAGGGGTAAAAACTACAGCGTGTGCCACGATTTGTAGGATAGAGCCCAAGACTCCATATGGATAGCACTGCTTTATGTAGGCCACTAATTTACAGATCAGAAAGCCTCTGCTGATTCGGGGCAGTGGGGTCGGCTCCTGAGCGCAGTAAGCCAGAAGAACCGCAGGCGGGGCTCAGGTAGGGAACCACCCTCTCCAGTAGCCACCAGCGCCATCTGGTGCAGCCAGGGACACAGAAGCCTTACGGCTTTGGCCTTCTTCTGTAGGTCCACGATCTGCGACAGCAGGTGTGTGATCTCCTCCTGCTGGCGAGCGGCATCTTCTGTCTTCTTGGCCAGCTCCTCTGAGATGCTTGCAATCTGGACGTTGGCGTCCCCTGTGACAAAGGAACGACAAGCGTGTGGCTGTGTTGGAAACGCACACCCAGAGCAAAGAGTGAACACGCTCTTAACGGGGAGGAGTGGAGATGGGCGCGAAGGGAGCCGCAGTGGGCATCTTTCCAAGTGGTGATGTGGCTCCTTCGGGCTACAAAGAGAAGGGCCCAGCCTTCACGTGGGCCGTCCCTCCTAGAATGGCTGACTCTAATGATGAAGGCTGTCCCCAAAGCAGGTCAGGCCGGCCCCAGGAAGGGAGCTGACGTGGTACACACTGCACTTGGCTGAACTCCAATGTTCCACCATGGACAGGTCCACACCATGACACTCTGTGGGGCGCAGAAGCCCATTTTACTATATGTGAATGTGGACTGTGTTTCATTTCACCAAAACGCCCTTTCTCTTAGCTTACCTGGAAACTTACACCAGAGGGATGGGAAACATCACTGATTTGAATAGCAAAGCTGAGAACTCTGCCCTTCCTTTTTCCAAATCAAACCACTGATTTGGGCCTAACCTGAGCATCAATAATTCCAATATTCCAATACAAAGTTTACATTAAAATTAAATATCCTCTTCGTTGTCAACATGGCTCTCAATTCACAAATGGGGCAAAGCTTGCCACACAGTCTGGCAGAGGCCTCCTGCTTTCAGAAAAAAGTCCCTGAGCTATGGGCTGGTGGGGACGGGGATGGGCGAATCTGAGAAGAGGAGAGAGGTGGGAGGGGCAGACATACTCAGCTCCTTCACGCAGTCATTCACCAGCTGCTGTTCCTTCTCCTCATAGGTGATGGTCTCTGTCTTCAGCTGACAGGCCTGTGGAAGGAGGCTCAGTCAGGGAACGGTGTTCACACAATCAGGACTGGCAGGTGGACCGGGGCCATGCACAGAGCTGGGCAAGCCCAGTTTCTGGGATGCTCCCCTTCAATGTCTCTGTGCCTGCCACCATTGCCCATCCAGGACAGACACCTCATCTGCAATCTCTGCCGAGGTCATGGGATGTTCCCAAAGGAGAGACCTGAAGGCTACCGACCACCAGAGGGCGTTGCACAGAGACGTGAGCACAAGCGCTCCACTGCAAGGCCACCAGAGGGCGCTGCACAGAAACATGAGCACAAGCGCTCCCCTGCAAGGCCAAGGCGTGTTGGTCTGTTTGCTGCTTCCTTGTGTGTGATCAGCAGGACAGTCAGAGATACATAGTGAGACCTTGTCTCAAAACAAATGTGACACACACACACATACACAGAGAGAGAGAGAGCACGCAAGCGAGCGAGCACATACTAGAGAGTTTGCTCCTGCTGAAAACAAGGGAAGACAATGAGCTATGGAAATGCTCAGCGAAGGAGTTAATGACAGGTGGCTCCAAGAGCTAGGGCCACAGGCAGACATGAAAATTCTGTGGGCAGACATGGGCCACCGGGAATCCACACCTGGATCAGAGTCCTTCAGCTAGCTCTTGGGAGGGAGGGGCTGGGTGCCTCGGACTGGGGTGGTCCCCTGGGCCAAAAGCCAGGAGACCGCAGCTGAAAGGCCTGGGCTCAGCATTCAGAGACACGGAGTAGCAGACTAAGCGGGGGTGATCTTATTGGTTGCCCTGCCTCGCAGTTCCCATTTGTAAAAAATGAAGGGCTGGCAGGTGTGTGGGGTCTACAGGGCCAGGTCATGCAAGAGTTCCTTGTAAGGTCCAGATGGGGAGTTCTTTCCAGTGTGAGATGGCCTGCCCCTCTGGAGGAGCACAGGGCCTGGTGGACAGGGTGGTGTCCTCTCTTGCCTACAGATGAGCCCAATGCTACGTAAGACAGAAAGCAGATCTGTTCTCCTCAGAGGTTTTAGAGGAGAAAAGGCTGATCTTCGAGCTGAGGGCACAACCCGGCCTTTGTCATCATTAACCCTGACATCTTCAAACGCCCTGCAGCCTGGTACAAACAGGATTTAGTGTAACCAGCTCCTGGCCTTGCTGTGAAGACTAACCGCATTCACAACAACAACCACAGCAGCAGCAACAACACAGACGGTGCCTGGCACAGCTCCTTCCTCTCCTTACAGGAAAGACTCAGAAGCCCAAGTTCCCAGGCTGCCTTGGCTCAGCCATTCTCAATGTAAAACTCCGTCTCCACGTTCTGGTACATGGTCTTCCTGGAGCAAATATGGACCTCATAATGTAACAGCTGGCATCAGTCCAGCCTTCAGGCCCTTGCTCAGGTTCTACTATGGAAGCCCAGGGACACCATGGGGAAAGGCCTGTACTCCTCAATCTTCACCCAGTCCAGAAGCAACACCCATACACGGCCGAGCCTGCCTCTGGACACCCTTGCCGGGGAGGACACGGCTGAGCCTGCCTCAGGACACCCTGGCTGGGGAGGACACGGCTGAGCCTGCCTCAGGACACCCTGGCTGGGGAGGACAC
>NC_022012.1:93672592-93674777 GCF_000317375.1 Microtus ochrogaster | reverse complement strand
GGACACGGCCGAGCCTGCCTCAGGACACCCTGGCTGGGGAGGACAAGCTCAGGCTGGAGTTCAGTAGATGGACGTTATGCAGATGGTACAGCCACCACAACTTCTGCTGCCAGGGAGACACCCCACCCTTCCAAGGGGGCAACAGCAGGGGGTGCATGTCACCTCAGATCGAAGTACAACGTTCTCCTCTTCGAGGTCCTTCAGCTTCTTCTGAAGGGAATCCAGGTGGAGGTAGTTCTGGACGGAGGAGGATGACTCGTTCCGCTTCAGTCTGGGAGAAAAGCGCACTCCATCAGGGAGGAGACCAGGAAGGGGTACCCAAAGGTGTAGGAGCTCGGTGGGGTAGAGGGGTTGGCTTCATTTAACCAATGCAATTCCGAGAGTTCGTGTAACTCTTAAGATGCACACAGAGTCACAAGGGATGTTTTACAGGATGGTGAGATGGTTCAACACCCAGGGCCAAAACCAACATGGCGGAAGGAGAAAATCCTGAAAGCTCCACACGCAAGCCGAAAGTCACGGTCTGTGTCATCCCCCGATGTACACAGATGATAAATTAATTAAATCCAAAAGCAAGCGCTCTATGTAGGCCGCATGTGTAAACTCGGGGTCATAACCCTGAGACCCGAGTGTTCTTAACAGCTCCATTCTGCAGTGAAGACAGGGTGAAGTAACATGACCTCTGAGTCACAACAGAGCTGGGACCCCAATGAGAGGCTCAGGGATCTGTGTTAGCCCACCCTGTTCCCATGAATGTGCTGGGCACATGGCTGCTCTGACAAGCCAGCAATGGAGCCTGTAAGGAGACAGAGCTCTCTGCCCTGTGACTCCCACTGAAGCGTGAGAAGGCTGTATCTGAGGCCTTCAGAGGGGAAGCCAAGCTGCTGGTGACTTACGGGGTGGAGCAGACGGACTCGGGCTCACTCTCCTCGGCCGCGCTGGTGTAGAACTGAAGCAGCTCATCCTTCATTGACAGCTCGTGTCGGAGCTGAGATACCTATGAGAGCAGCACAGAGAAGGTTGGAGCTTTCTGGAAGGTGGCAATGTCCCCTCTGTGCTCACCCCCACATGGGGACTGATTCGCTACTTGAAATTTCAAGGCATTGAGTCTGCCCAATTAACAAAAACCTAATCAATGCCGTCTGGGTGGATGTCTGGGTGGACGTCTGGGTGGAAAACTATGTTCACCATATTTATTTAGAAGAGCAGATAGAAGAGTGGAACGTTCTGGAATGATCACCGGGGTGGGGGTGAGACTGTCTATTGGCTTTGGAAGTGGCCAGATGACCAGCTGGGCAAGTGGCCAGAACAATGAGCCGTAATACAAACAAGAGAGGTCACTGGCTTTGTCAGATGCCCTGTCAGTGCAGATCTGAGCACGTGCCCACTCCAGGTGGGCTGCCACTTAGGAAACCACAGCTCCTCCGTGTGACCACACACCTCACAGTGTCCCTGGCCAAGCTGGTCAGTCACTACCCTGCACACGATGGTTACTAGGCAGAAACTTGGGGTGTGCGAGGAAACGATGAGCCGGGAGGAAAGCCAAGCTGCTGACTTCTGGGGGGGCTTTGCAAATGTTGCCGGAGCGGGCTCAAGGCTTTCAGATATGCAGTGGATACTGTGAAACTTATCATCTGCCCGTCCAGCACCCAATACTGATAAGCACAGGACCAGGGCCGTGAAGGAGAATGGGAAGTCTGTTTTCTGGTGTGGCTTGGGGCTTGTTCCAGCTTTCCTAGAGCACACAGGGAGTGAGCGGACTCTGTCTTCTTGGAGGATCTACTTGGATTATATACTGTGTAAGGGCTCCTCTACCTGGAGGGATCACTCAATAATTCTCCAAAGAGAAGCATGGCCTCAGAGTTTTTCCATTCGGAGTTTCTCCCAGGAAGCAGGGCATCTGCATCCTACAGGGTGGGAAATCCTTCATGCAGGCCGAGGGGGGGTCTCACACTGATGGCCATGGAAGGAGGCCAGTGGGCGAATCCTAGGTGGCGTGTCCCTCTGCTCAGAAGGACATCCTAGCCCATGTGCTTTCTCCCTAACTGAAGCCATTCCCCTGGGCCAGAGAAGGCAAGAATACCTTTATTTCCCAATACTACAGCCTTCCAGTTTACCATCTCAATACTACAGCCTTCCAGTTTACCATCCAATACTACAGCCTTCCAGTTTACCATCCCAATAC
>NC_022012.1:93670929-93672212 GCF_000317375.1 Microtus ochrogaster | reverse complement strand
ATCCCAATACTACAGCCTTCCAGTTTACCATCCAATACTACAGCCTTCCAGTTTACCATCCAATACTACAGCCTTCAGTTTACCACCTCAGACGGCAGGCTGGAGATGAGAGCCTTTCTTACAGGTTGACTTAAAACATTAAACTCAATCTAGGAATGGCTTTAATGAGAAAAAGAAAAAGACTGACAACACCATAGGGTCAAGGAAAAGCACCCTTTCCCACAAAGAAAGTTACTGAGGGACAGTGAGAAGGGGTGAGGAGGAAGAGTCCTCAGGAAAACAGGCCAAGGGAAAGGAGCCACAGAGGACGCTGGGCTCTAGCCCCGAACCCGTTCCTTCAACTCCATCTGACTCTAAGTCTCCACGCGGTCTATACCTCACTCCAGAAAAGGAGCATCCTTCCTCCTTGTAGTGATATTTCATTTGTATTTCAATAAATAAAGTTTGCCTGAAGTTCAGAGAGTAAAACAGCCCCACTGGTCAGCCTTACAGACCAGGCAGTGGTGACACACACCTTTAATCCCAGGAGCCACACTAGTTTGCCATAGAAACCGGGCAGTAGTGGTGCACACCTTTAATCTCAGCCCTAGAGAGGATTGTAAGACGGGAGGAGACAGCCCTTAGACACAGTCTCATTCTGAGATTCCTGGAGGCAGGAGCGACATTTCAGACTGAGGTAGAGGTAAGAGCCAGTGACTGGCTGTTTTGCTTTTCTGATCTTCAGGCTGAACCCCAAAGTCTATCTCTGGGTTTTTCTTAATTGTGCTACACCTTGTGACTGTAGGTTCCCTTTCAGGATGCCGAGACAGTCTGTCCCCTCTCCCCTGACAGCCATGAGTTAAGATGAAAACAGTGAGCTTGTGCAATGGAAACCGCAGGCTGTGGTGTGCACTGTTTTCACACGCGGTTGTGTGTACAATGGAAACCACAGGCTGTGGTGTGCACTGTTGTCACACTCACACGGTTGTGTGTACAATGGAAACCACAGGCTGTGGTGTGCACTGTTCTCACACTCACACGGTTGTGTGTACAATGGAAACCGCAGGCTGTGGTGTGCACTGTTCTCACACTCACACGGTTGTGTGTACAATGGAAACCACAGGCTGTGGTGTGCACTGTTCTCACACTCACACGGTTGTGTGTACAATGGAAACCACAGGCTGTGGTGTGCCCTGCTCTCTCACACTTACACAGCTGTATCGATGTAAGGAGTGAGCAGTGTTAAGGGCCACTGGCTCCTTGCCTGCTTGCTCTATGGGCTGTGTGTGCTTCTTACACTTAGA
>NC_022012.1:93667552-93670024 GCF_000317375.1 Microtus ochrogaster | reverse complement strand
GGTGGGTGGGTGGGTAGGTAGGTGGATGATAGACACATGAATCAATAAATAGGGCAGTGGAGCAGGGAGCATGGGTAGGTAGGTGGATGATAGACACATGAATCAATAAATAGATGGACAGGGTGGGGGTGTCGATGGATGGATGGGTGGTGGATGGTCCTGAATAGCGCGAAGGGCTGACAAGGGAAGGCAGGCCTCCTTAGCTCTCATCAGGCGGTCTCCACTCTGACCCATGAAATGAAAATGTGTAAAGTAACTCAGAAGCAATTGCATTTGTTTTGCTTGTTTCACTTTCTTATTTAATTTTATTTAACTTTATTTTTAGAAAAGAATTTTCAAAGTACAGAGAAACTGTAGCAGCTGGTTTACAAACAAGATGTTTTGCTAGCTCAACCGTCACAAAAGTCAGACAGAGCAGCCCATACAAAGACATGACTGCCTCTGTGGGAAGAGAGATGCCCCAGGTAGGGGACAGACGCCAACTCCAAATCCATCTCCATGAGATTCACCTGCATGCGGTAGACGGGAGGGTGGTGAGATGGAAGCCGTTCTAGGAGACCACACCACTTCACAGTCTAGACCTGTCATTTGCTCTAGGAAATGGAAGCACAGAAGTGGCAGCCTGGAGCAGCGACTATTGGGGACTCTGATGCCACACAAGGCTCTAACTACCCTCGTGGCCTGAATGTTTGTTTTCTCCAGAATCAGGAACACTATAGTTTTGTTCAAACCTCAGACTACATAACCACAGGTGAGCTGAGAAATCACTAAAGTAATTGTGATTGATGTCCTGTTCATTGGAAATAAGATATTAAAGGTTCAAGAGATAATAGAGAAAATGGATCAGTTTCTCACACACCATTATATAGACGGGGGATCCAGCGTGGAGCAAGGTGAATATGGACGATGTGCTGATTCGGTGCAAATCTGTCATTTTTACAGTTCTGGGTCATGAGAAATTCCTGTCCTCTCCTCCTGTAAGCTGGGACTTTTTTGCAAATCCCCCAACTCATTGGTCTGGGTCACCTAGCCTTATGCAATGAACAATTTGGAGTTTGAGATGTACCCTCCCCCTGTTCTGACCAAGGGCTCAGTCACGTAGCAGAATGTATTAAGAGCACTGACTGCTCTTCCAGAGGATCCGGGTTCGGCTCCCTGCACTCACATGGCTGCTCTAGAACTCCTGTCCCAGGGAATCCGACGCTCTCTTCTGGCCTCTGTGGGCACCAGGCACAGGGCACAGACAGGCACAACACACATACACATAAAAATAAGCCTTTTTAAAAAAAATTAAAGAAAATCAAAAATGCTCATCATGAAGGGGGTTATTTGTTAACTTTCTAACTCTGTTTTGAGACAAGCAGGCCCCAGTTAGAGGATAGGGGCCTAGTGCGACCTGCTTTTCTGGGACTCAAATGCCCTGTACGTTCCCCTACCTGGCTTCCTCGTGGCCAAGGGACACAGCGACAGCCCAGGCAATCAGGGAGGCTCAGCCCTGCCACAGGGGATTCCTCACTCCCTGTCACCTCTCAGACTCAGAGCTTCGCTTCTCTGAGGAAAGGACATGGAGAATGTGAGACCCAGACTCAGCCCAGAGCTCAGTCCCCAGAGGCAGACTCGAGAGCAGCATAAATCAGAAAGGTTCCGGCCCTCTCACGGGCAGCTAAAACCGCAGTCATGATGTCCACTTCTCCGCAGAAGTGTGGCCTCCCTAAATCCAACTCAGGCCTGCTAAATTCTCTGATAGCACAACTGCCCAGTCCAGACGGGATGGTCAGCGGGCGCAGAGAACTCCTTATACTCCCTTCGTGACCCCATTCCTCATTGCCATTGCCCCACCCAAGCTGCTAACTTCCTACAAGCACAGATGTGAATCCTCAATGAAAGGAGCACAGCAGGCAGTGGAGCGGGGAGCACTACAGGCAGTGGGGCAGGGAGCACAGCAGGCAGTGGGGCAGGGAGCACAGCAGGCAGTGGAGCAGGGAGCACTACAGGCAGTGGAGCAGGGAGCATGGAAGGCAGTGGGGCAGGGAGCACGGCAGGCAGTGGGGCAGGGAGCACGGCAGGCTGTGGAGCAGGGAGCACGGAAGGCAGTGGGGCAGGGAGCACAGCAGGCAGTGGAGCAGGGAGCACTACAGGCAGTGGAGCAGGGAGTATGGAAGGCAGTGGGGCAGGGAGCACGGCAGGCAGTGGAGCAGGGAGCACGGAAGGCAGTGGAGCAGGGAGCACAGCAGGCTGTGGAGCAGGGAGCATGGAAGGCAGTGGAGCAGGGAGCACGGCAGGCTGTGGGGCAGGGGAGCACGGCAGGCTGTGGAGCAGGGAGAACGGCAGGCAGTGGAGCAGGGAGCATGGAAGGCAGTGGGGCAGGGAGCACTACAGGCAGTGGAGCAGGGAGCACGGCAGGCAGTGGAGCACGGAGCATGGCAGGCTGTGGAGCAGGGAGCACGGAAGGCAGTGGAGCAGGGAGCACGG
>NC_022012.1:93664641-93667452 GCF_000317375.1 Microtus ochrogaster | reverse complement strand
GGGAGCACTACAGGCAGTGGAGCGGGAGCACTACAGGCAGTGGAGGGGGAGCATGGAAGGCAGAAATGCAAGGAGCACTGGAGGATACGAAGAACAAGGCTTCCCAAGGGACAGAGAAGGCTGGTGCCTAGGAGAGATGAGGACAGAGAACAAGAGGGCAGTGAGCTCACACGGGAGGCCTTTGCCCCACTGACCACACCTCACACCCAAGGGCCTCTGTCCTCTTGCTCTCGGCCCTGCTGAGAGCAGCCATCACAAGCCTACTCTGGAAATCTAATCTGTATAGTAATTACCCAGGGCACGTCATCTGCACCTGGGTGACAGGAACACCTGAAGCTGCTGTCCATCTCCAGTCTTCTTGTCTAGCTTGTCTTTGGGTGTCTGTTATTGATGTTTAGAGGGACAGGGTCTGGATGTGCAGCCCAGGCTGACCTTCAATTCCCGACCCCTCCCCACACACAGCCACGCCTGGCTCTGCCTAGGTTTACTTAGGCAGACAACAGGCTACTTAGGCTTCTTGTGAGAATCACAGGTATGGGGCAAGGTATTTGCAACCATGTGTGTGCAGGGGTGAGTGTGTAAGAATGTGTGCATGGGCGTGTAGCGGTGTGTGTGTGGGGGGGGTAACAAGTCACTTCCTAAACATTTAGTTCCAAAATTAAAAAAACAGCCAGGAAAAGAGCTTGACTTTAACCTCAGTGACAACCGGATTCTATAAATAGCTAACTCGGGCCCTGGAACAAGCCAGTCAAAATCTAATTCTTTATTCTCTGAGAAATGAATTAAGGTAGCTTGAAAGCCCACAACCTGACCCTGGTGCTGGTTGGCACCACACACCGGCTGGCTGGCACTCTTCCTGCAGGCTTAGCCGACTCCCACACTTCGCAGTGACTCATCCCATTCACCAGTTTTAGGATAAAAAGAAAACTACGGCCAATGGAAAGCGTGCTGCTCCTGGGGCAGAGATGGATTCTGGGACATTCCTAATACAGCCAGTCAGGACAAACTTCAGAATCTCCTTCCAGTAAGGAGCCTCCCCAACTCACACACACACAGAGACACAGACAGACACACACACACACACAGAGACACACACAGACACAGACAAACACACACACAGAGACACACACAGACAGACAGACACACACACAGAGACACAGACAAACACACAGCTTGCAGCTGCCTGTACAACCTGGGCAAACACTGTGCACCCTGCACACGGCAGGTCAGGTGTGCAAAGCAGCATTCCTGAACAGAGGCACAGGGCCAAGCGGGAACAGCCTGGGGTGACGGTCACATGACTGGCGGTGGCAGTCAGACTCCAAGACGCCCAGGTCCAGAGGAAGGCAGGGACTTCCCTGTGATGTCTCATCAGGAGCAAGGACAAAGGGGGAAGTTGCTATTTATAAAACACAGAGGTGCAGAGGCAAATGACCATCAAAAATAAAGCAGGAAGGCACTACGGAGAGCCAAGAGGAGAAACTGCTCCAATGAGATATGACATTCTTCCCTCTAATTCAAATACTTCTAAAAAGGAGGGCTCATATTTCATACAACCATGATTTAGTCAGAAAATTAACCAGGGAAAAGTAAATTCTTTTAAAGAAAATTTGTTCCTGTAGCCCAGGCTAGCCTCAAACTCACGGCTAACTGAGGATGACCTTGAACTCCTTACCCTCCTCTACCTGGGCCCTCCCAGTGCTGAGATCACAGGCCTGCACTACCAAGCCTGGCCTAAAAGAGTTCTTCACACAGGGCCTCTGCACAAAGGACAAGATACCCAGGTCTGGAAGTAGCCTTTGGCTGTCACAGCAGAGAGAAGGGTAGTACCCCATGGAACACCTCACAGTGAGACCTCAGATGCACCACAGCCAAGGATGTACCACATCTCTGGGCTGTAGATGCCCAGGGCAGCAGGGCCCAGGTGACTCTGAAAGTAGAAATGTCCTCCTAACAATCAACAGGCGGTATTACCAGAGACTCAGGAATAGCAAAGACAACAGGCAAGGAAGCTGAGTCCCATCTGGGAGGGAGTGGTCATGAGCGGGCATGGAAGGCCTTTGGGATCTGAGAACCAGTTCCCTCCACTCTAACAGCATCTACTGTCAAGAGCGCCCGTAGAATTACTGTCAATAAGGAAGAAGATCTTCACCAACCCCACATCAACCAAAGGACTGACCTCCAGAATATATAAAGAACTCAAGAAATTAGACATTAAAATTCTAAATAACCCAATTAAAAAATGGGGTACTGAACTAAATGGAGAATTCTTAACAGAAGAATTTCAAATGCACAAAAGACACTTAAGGACATGTTAACTTTCTTAGCTTTCAGGGAAATGCAAATCAAAACAACTCTGAGATACCATCTTACATCTATCAGAATGGCTAAAATCAAAAACACTAATGATAGCTTTTGCTGGAGAGGTTGTGGAGTAAGGGGTACACTCATCCATTGCTGGTGGGAATGCAAACTTGTGCAACCTCTTTGGAAATCAGTGTGGCGGTTTCTCAGAAAAGTGGGAGTCAACCTACCTCAGGATCCAGCAATACCACTCTTGGGAATACACCCAAAAGATGTCCAATCATACTACAAAAGCATTTGTTCAACTATGTTCAGAGAAGCTTTATTTGTAATAGCCAGAACCTGGAAACAACCTAGATGCCCCTCAATGGAAGAATGGATAAAGAAAGCGTGGCACATCTACACATTAGAGTACTACTCAGTGGTAAAAAAAGCAATGACATCTTGAAGTTTGCATGCAAATGGATGGAAATAGAAAACACTATCCTGAGTGAGATAACCCAGACC
>NC_022012.1:93653665-93663566 GCF_000317375.1 Microtus ochrogaster | reverse complement strand
ATTAATGCAACAGCAGGAGGCCAACAGAACAGGGGAGGGCAACCCCACCAAGATCCAGAATAGAGATGAGGGTATAGATGGAGAATCCCCCAAAGATCTGGCGGCTGCAAGGACCTGGGGCTGGGGGGGATGTCAGAAACACGTGTCCCACAGTGACCTTGCTGGAGAAATGGATCACACAAGGAAGGGTCAGCAATGCCATTTACAAATCTGATGTGCAGCCAAGTGGGCCTGCCGCTGGCCCACCCCAGCCACCAGACGGCAGCAACTGTAGTGTCATCAGAAGGCAGGAAGCTAGCATCTCAAAACACCATCCCTAGTGACTGTCACATAGACTTAACCCTGATGCCACCTATGTGGAGCTGAGTGGTTCTTGTCTCCTTCAGAATAGAACAGACGTGTTCCAAGGTAAGTGGAAATATCACTAAAGGAAGAAACAAGGCAAGAGAGAGACAGACACGAGGGGTGGGTAGTGGGGGGACTGCAGGAACCCCAATCCACCATACTGCCAGGAGTGTGATGTCAGGACCTGCCTGTTTCAGTCCCATCCGCCACTGCCTGCGACAGTCAAGGTGCCTTCTGGGTCTCCCCCAAGACACTCCCCTCTTCCTGGGGAGGTGCTAAAGAAAAGGGGACCGAGTCACTGAGATTCCGAAAACAAGGCCCAAGCTGCCTGTGCACTGAAGGTCAGGGCTACGGTGAGGACCAGTGTTGAAAGGTGGGCACCATTAGGGTCCGACCTGAACAACAGATCCCCCCCCAGTTCTTGTGTTTTGAACACATACCCCCCAGCCAGTGCTGCTGTTTTTGGAGGCTGTGGCAAGTTGAGGAGGCGGGGCCTGACCGGAGGCAGCAGGTCACTAAGAGCTGGCTTTTGAAGGTTGTAATCTAGGTCTAGGTTCTAGCCAGCCCCCATGAACAACCACCTCCTGCTCTGGCTACCACAGGGGAAGCCTCTTAGCCAAACCTTCCTCTGACATGCTGCGCTGAAATTCCTTGAAACTGAGCACAAATTACAGCCTTTGCCCCTCCCCCTCAAGCTGTTTCTGTCAGGTTTGGTCACAGCAGGGGGGGGGATTACCAACATTTCTTCCGAAGCCCAGTTCACCCTGGCTACCAATACACAGGGTGAAGCCATGTGTCCTTATGGAACATCACAGTCCCTACTCCCAAATGAAAACAAACACTGAGAGCATCACAGTCTCTTGAGGGCGTGCAGCCTGACTGACCAGAAGTCGGCCATCAACGCCTGCTCTGTGCTTCCACATAGACACTGCATGTTGCCCCACCCGCCGAACTACATTCAGAAGCCACAGGTCAGGACTTATTCCTCTCCAGCACAGTTTAGGTTTCTCTGATCAGAAACTGGGTGATCCAACGAGTACTTAAAAGGCATTGTTTTTGTGTCATAAATTCATAACATTGAAAATCTAAAAAGGAGTATCTAAGCTGCAACCTGCCGAGTGACTACGCATTCCAGGGTAGCTATGGATGCAGGCTAACACACCTGTATGGCAATGTCAGAAGGCTGGACAACCCAATCTAAAGTACCAGCTGGGCCGTGATGGTACATTCCTGTAATCTCGGCTAGGAGGTCAGAGGTCAGAGTACAAGGGGTTCAAGACCAACCTCAGCTACACAGCAAGTGTGAGGCCAGCCTTGGTTTCACAAGATTCTCTTGTGAAGAGAATAATCTCAACAAATCTAATACATGTTCCCAAAATCAACAGCTGCAAAGGCCTAGGCACATAGTCACTAGTGAAAAGATACCTACCGGGCATGATGGGAGGCAGAGGCAGGTGGATCTCTATGAGTTCTAGGTCAGCTTGGACTACACAGCAAGTTCCAGGCCAGCCAGGGCTACATAGTGAAAGCCTGTCTCAAAATAGATAGATAACAAAATGAAACCATTGGATTATATTCTGCAAGGGCCAATGGGAGACTCCTTCCTGAAACAGAAAGGAGCCCGTGAGACTCCTCCCCCCCCCCCAACAGCCCTGCCCTCGACACTCACCTCCTCGAGAAGCCTTGTGACAGCGTCTAGGTCACTGTATGTCTTGGTCATCTGGCCAACTCTTTCAGCACAGAGAACTGCAGGAAACAGAAAGAGCAGTGAGAGTTGGCAATAGGCGGTCCAGGGACAAAGGCTCCTCTACTGTGCCTGAGTGTCAGACACCAGGGGTTCTACCCACACTGTCCTGAACTGTGAACTATGAGAGAAGGCCTGAGGAGCCACCGGCCACACAGGCATGAACGGCAGCCGCTTTCATCGCTAACGCAGCCGTCCATGTAATTACTCAACAACAGCCGTAAGCCGACGAGTTCGCGGGACACATGCAGCCTTCGTCCTGCCTGGCCTAGATTCTACAGCTGTGCAGTTTCCGTACCAGCAGCAGTAGGGTACCACAAACATGACCACCATGGCTGCTGCACACGCATGCACACGTGTACCCACACACGGATGCATGCACACAGAGCACAGCTTCATCCCACAGACAGCTCACTGCAGCATGAGAGGCCGCTCAGGAACTCTCAGGCCCCTTCTGGTGGAGGACGGCTTTAGTCTGCTAACGTGTCTAGAGTTGATCACTTCAGCTCAGTGGCAAGGGACTCATGGGCACAGCGAGGAAGGCCCTGGACTTTTCCTCTATGGGCAAAGTGACTGCATTTGGATATAGGACCAATGGGAAATTTTTTTGAACCTGTCATTTTGGGTTAAACAGAAGTGTCCCAAGACTGGAAGCTTTTTGGTTGATAAAGTAGCAAACACAAGGGCCTGGGTTAGAACCCCAGAACCCATGTGAAAAACAAACAAACAAAACCAAACAAAAGAATCCAGGCATGGTGGTATCAGTTTGTAATTACTGTGCTGAAGAGATGGAGGATACTGGAATTGATCTCTTGCCTCCACAAGCACCCCCACACACACACGCACGCACACACACACAACTCTGTACTGATGGGATATGATGTGTGTAACACAGACCCTGGGGAAGAGTTCTATTAGGAGCGAAAGCGTTCATCATGACCCACATCCAGCGATAGCTCGTGAGAGGCACCTGGGACCCAAAGCCTCGCACACTGGAGCCTTGCTGGGGAAGCTGTCGCTGGAATCGAGTAGTCTCTAAATATTTTAGCAGTGCAAGCAGAGCTGATCCTAGAGCTGAGCTCAGAGAAACCTGATCTGCTGGAATGATTTCCTAGCCCAGGAGAGCCCGAAATCTGGTTTTCAATCTGAGGCATCAGCACCTCGGAAGCAGAAGCCAGGTCCTCCTCACCCTCTCAGAGCAGCCAGCCCTTCCCCCGCAGATCCCTCGGCCTTCTGAGGTGCAGACACTGCCTGGCTCCAGACCCTTTCCCAGCAAGGAAATGGCAGGGAGATGTGTAACAGGGGGTTAAACCCGTCTAACGTGCCGTCCACGGAGTCCAGCTCCAACTGCTCTGGGCAGTTCTGTAGTTGAAGTCGGCAAGCGCTCTCTTGTGTGAAGACTGTTGTGCCTGCCATTGGCACCGCTTCTCCTGGGCAGCTGTGAGGTCCACAGAGAGGGACAGGCCCAGAGCATGGCAGCCCCACTGCTCGTCCATTCACAGTGGGGGCACCAGGGACATTCCACAAGACTCAGGGCCACTGACTGAGTCCAATTACACAAGTAAAAGCCACTGCTTGCTCTAAGCAAGGATTGTATGAAATACACACACACACACACACACACACACACACACACACACACTAGTCCACAGAAAGCAAAAAAGCAGAGTAACTACAAAAATGCCAACATTTGAATAGATCACAGGTTTAATTTTCTTGTTTGTGCTTTAAAAATGATTCTAAAATAGCTACAGTAATGATATACTAGTAAGGGAAATTTATTAGATATTATTCAGGAAACATACAGTTGGTTAATACAAGGACATGGTACCTGAGCTGAGTTTTAAGAAAAATTAATAACAGCAGCAAGCTTTTTCTTTTCTTTTTTTTGGTTTTTCGAGACAGGGTTTCTCTGTAGCTTTGGTGCCTGTCCTGGAACTAGCTCTTGTAGACCAGGCTGGCCTCGAACTCCCAGAGATCCGCCTGCCTCTGCCTCCCGAGTGCTGGGATTAAAGGCATGCGCCACCACCGCCTGGCCAAGCTTTTTCTTAATAAACAGATAACAAAAATGCATCTTTATGGTGTGCAGTGAGATGCTGACCACATTTGACCATGGGGCACAGATGGATACGGGTTGCTCTGCAGCCCTTTACTGAGCATGCTCACTGAGGTCAGGTACTGAGCACATCTGGCTGTGTAGCTCATGCAATCCTCAGCGCAGTTCAGGGAGGTGGCTCTTCACACCATTGCACAAATCAGAAAACCAGGCCCTGAGAATCGTCACACAGCTGGGAGGTGCAGGGGTCAATGTGAGATGGACCCAGTAGGACAGCAGTTAACCTCCGTGTCTACAAAGTCAGACCCCTTCCCATCGGCCCTTCCCAGCAACCCTGCAGGTGGCGCTTCTTCAGGGAGAGCAGGACGCCAAGGGCACTGCGAAGGTCTGTTGTGCAGCCTGGAGAAGGATCTACTACAGCCGTCCTTTGGTTTTGCTCGGGTGAGTTTATTAAGTGTATACCAAGGCAAAGTATGAGTGTAAGCAGCAGATAGCATCGCCAGACTGTGCTTACAGCACGCAGCAGAAAGCAGGCTGGAGCTCCGATTGACCTTTCCCTCCACAATGACCTTCCCATGGCTTTGCACTCCCAAGGTTGGTAGGCGTAGGCATTTTTACGCCACAGGACAAATGACAGCCACCCCTGTTGGAAATAGCTTGCCTCCTAACTGTCTGCAATGACACAAGGCATCCACTCTTCAGCTAGTCAGCTTTTCTCTCCCCTCTGCTACCATCACAGAGCTGGGAGGTCAACACCTGCCCAGACACGGGGCCCTGAAGGACACAGTACCCAAGCGTGCTTAGTCTGAAGTGGGTGGGGCAGCCTGGCTTCCAGAACCAGCTTTTCTGTGAGCTCCAACAGCACAGAATGAAGAGCCCACATGGTGGACATCACAGGCCAGACAGAATGAGCTGTATGGTAGGAGCTACACCTCAGCCAGTCTGGCTCCTAAACTCAGAGAGGGCACCATAAAGGACAGGGCAAGGCTCAGGACGGTGTTCAAACCTGTGCAATGGAGCAGAGGGCATCCTGACCTTGGGGGAGGTCTTCACAGAAGACGGGGGCAGGGAACCCCAGGTCCCAGGCAGGCTCCTTAATTTCTGGGTCTTAGGATCCCTGGGTGGATCAAGACTGAGGAGCTGGAAAAGAGTGAACCGACCTTTAAACTGTAGTTGACTAAACAAGGCCTCTGCTTTTCAAGTTTCACTTTCCACTCAGGAAACACCATAAACTTCGGCCAAGTTCTCTCTTCGCAGGGACTCAGACCATGCTATCAGATAATGCATTTCCACCCCAAAATATGTCCAAAGGGGAAGCACAGAGGCAGCTATCAATCTCTATAATAGTGAACACAAGAAAACTAGGTCCAGATACTAACCAAGACGTTAACTGCTTCCTGCGGCAGCCAGCCAGCTAGACACACAGACATCCTCGGCCTTTAGAACGACCACCCACTCTAAGTGATGCCAGCCTCATGAACTGCTTGGGGTACACAAAAAAATAGGCCAACTTAGGAGAGACACTGCAGGCGGTTTTGAAGAGTCCAGGGGTGCGAGCTCCTTCCAAGAGCTGGGATTCTTATCTAGGCACAGAAGCACCACCTGTGATCCCAGCGTGCAGGTCAGCCAGGCCTACACAGTGAGAGCCTAGCTTCCATTTGTCCCCAAAAGCTAAGGATCCTGGGCTTAGGGACCAACAGGAAAGCACTAGAGGGTCTTCACAGGGAAGCATCAGTGCGTGGCTGTATTTCATAAAACATTTAGCCCGATATGGAATGACCGGGTGTGAGGTGCACACTGAGCCCAGTGACCCCTGCTAAACCTGCTGGATTGTTCTAGCAGGATCCTTCCTGGGTGACAGTAAATGGACTCCTACACGGGGAGAATGAGATAAGGCTGAGTAGGAGGTAGAGCGGGGTAGGCTCTTCCTTTTGGCTGGGACACAGCCAGCAAGAGCAATCCATCCCCGCTGATCAGCAGCAAGGTAGGCTGCCAATGAAACCGATGGTCTTGGGATGGTCACAGCGCTGTGGAGTGAGGTTCTGAGCACACTCCCAGAGCAGGGGAAGTCCAGTGAGAGAGATGCCTTCCAGGAGCTGGCTGGCTGCGGTGCATCTGGGAGATTCCACTCTGCAAGGCTGGAAGGGACCAAGGATTTCTTCCTGGGGACTAGCCCTGGGCAGGCTGACCAGAGCAAGGGACACCTAGGACTAGGTTGGGGTTCTGAGGGGCATCTGGATCCAAAACTCAGTGTACAATGTTTATGCAAATTTAACCACCCCCAAATGATTTTGAGAATACATGCTGGCAGACCCCAACTCCCCACCAAACCCCACATATTTGTGTGGGCAGGACTGGATGACAAGATCTAACTTGCAGGAAACTCAGGAGTGACCTTGGCTGAGGCCCAGATAAGAACAATTCTAGGGAAGGAAGCAATGGCTGTTGGGGTCACTGGGTCAGACACAGGCTGGCAGGACTGGGATGAACGAAGAGGAGGTGCAAACTGATGCTGACTGACAAAGGCAGCAAAGTTGGGGTGCTGGGTGCTGGGCATCAGGAGCAGAGAGGGGGTGCATGGAAGGTGGGATCGTGAGGAACTCCCACCTGCCCTTGCAAGGCACCCCGTCACCATGTTACACATTACATTACCAAGCTGAGGAAGCTCCTGACACTGGCCTGATTGCTCGTCCTAGAGCTGGGAGACCTCACTCTTCATCCGCTTTGGTGGAATGAATACATAGCTGCTGTCGCTGCTCAGCCTGGCTCTGGAAATTTCCCTCCCGCCAGCGTCAGCATTCTGGGTCTTCATGTATTTTTGGCATGAATACATAAATGAGCACTTTACACATGTGCATATATGTGTATGTACAAGTGCACTTGTGGGTATGT
Organism: Microtus ochrogaster; assembly: GCF_000317375.1. Classification (NCBI taxonomy): domain Eukaryota; kingdom Metazoa; phylum Chordata; class Mammalia; order Rodentia; family Cricetidae; genus Microtus; species Microtus ochrogaster. The sequence goes on along the minus strand of NC_022012.1, from coordinate 93,656,529 downwards.
ATATCAACAAAGATATTCCTACCCCTCAAGAAAATGCTGTTTCCACATAACTCAAAAACCACGCAGCCAGCATCCGTGAATGCAGGCTAGACAGGCCCGCCCATCCAATCTGCACGTGGAGCGGCCTGCGCTCTGCCCCACCTTCAAATCACTTCATTAAAGCCGATTTTCGACAATGTGTGTTTTGATAGCCAGGATTCCTCCCCGGAATTCCTCCTCCTGTCACTTTTACCTTATCATCTACTTCTCACAAAAATAAGTTTCATCTTTTCTAACTTGTATTATAAGGCATGCAGGCCAGCCAGCAAGACGGGCCAATGGGTAGAGCCACTCGCTGCCAAGCCTGATGAACTGAGTTCGATCCCCAGACACAAGTGAAAGGAGAGAACCAATTCCAGGAAGTTGTCCCTGACCTGCACAGGCATGCTGGGGCATACGTGTGTGCAGACACAAATATGTGAGTGTAAGAAAAAAATGTAACCGAGACATCCTGCATATGCATGTAAAGCAGACAAGTACCTAAAGTTCCAATGTGCCATGGGAGCAGAGCAGGTAACTGTGTGTGAGACAAGAGCCGTCCATACGTGGGTGGCTTCGCCCTTCTCAATGAGAAGCATCGCCACGGTGCAGCCCTTGATCTACAGGAAGCAAGCACAGTAAAGCCCACAGTCTGCCCTGTTCACACGGGTGGAGGGTGAAGGGCCTCGGCCTACAGCTCCATCAAATCCTGGCTGAGTCACCACACACACCAAGTCCCCAAGCCTCACAAAACAAGCGTCCTGTAAAGTTTGGCATGTCGACATGGCTTTCATTTATCATGTCCATGTTCTGCTTTAAAACGTCCGCAGCTCAGCCGCTGCCCTGCCACAAGCAGGGTCCATACACAGAAAACCCAGGAATGACATCCCCGGTGCAGTCAGCTCTTCCCACCTCCAGGCCAGGCAATCATGCCCACCCTCCACCTGAGCACACGGTGATGCCATCCTTGGCCTGCCCTGGCCTCCACACCTGTTATTTCCTTCTGGGAAGACTGTCTTCCTCTCACATCTCCATGGGGAATTTGTTTCCTGTTCTTTCCATAGCCCAGCAAGAAGGAAGTCCCTCTGGCTATCTGACACCCATGTCTCACCTCTCATGCCCACTTCTGTGAAATAAACCAGAAAGATCTGGCAAAGAACCATTGGCCACAAGGGCATCTCTGCGTGGGTTCTGTGAGTGGGTGAAGAGACGCAACCCCAGAGACACTGGGTGAGTGAGCTGAACATATTGCAAGCCAGAGAAACCAAAACCAAGGCTCTAAGAATTTAGGATAGCTAAGGTCATAGTCATTCAAGTTTCCTGAGTACCGGCCGGGCGATGGTGGCGCACGCCTTTAATCCCAGCACTCGGGAGGCAGAGGCAGGCGGATCTCTGTGAGTTCGAGACCAGCCTGGTCTACAAGAGCGAGTTCCAGGACAGGCTCCAAAGTCACAGAGAAACCCTGTCTCGAAAAAACAAAAAAAAAAAAAAAGTTTCCTGAGTACCTACTGATGGGAAATGAAGACATGTCTCTACCTAAACTTGAATATGGGTGTCCATGACAACAATAATCATTACAAGCAAAAAGTAGAAACAACACTCAGTAGCTGGCGAGTGAACAAGTGTGGAGTTTCCACACAGTGGAATATTGCTGAGCAGTAAAAGGAATGTGGAATGAATACATTCAACAACATAATTAAACTTCAAAATCCAAAAAAGGCACAAACGTTATTTTGCTCTAGGGCTCTATTCATATAGGAAGTGTGCTAGCATTTGCTTAGGCCCGAGACTGAGTGTGAACAGGCGTGAGGCTCTTACCAGGGAGGGAAGAGTGGAAAGTCTGAGTGTGAATTAGAATGAGGGTTGCACAATCTAGGGCATTTATAAAAACCATAAACTGCCCCGTAACAATGGGTGAATTTTATAGGATGCAAATTCCACCTTAGTATTTTCAGTAACCAAATACATGCAAACAAAGGCCCTAAACCGCGCCATCTCCCCACCACTTCCCTATAGCAATATAGTAATATGAAAGCATTCTTTTGTTCCTTCAGCCCTGACTAAGTGTTGCTGGGGTTAAATGCTGTTGCCAGGCAGGGAACCGTCCAGAAACATCAGCAAAGGAACCCACAGGAGGTCCTGCACCAACCAGAGTGACATCAGAAGACAACTGGAAAGGTCCTGTGGCTTGTGAAGAAATCCAATCCCAGGGGAGCTCCAGAGAGGGGTGAGGACACCTCATCACCAGAGCTCCAGAGGGGTGAGGACACCCCATCACCAGAGCTCCAGAGGGGTGAGGACACCCCATCACCAGAGCTCCAGAGGGGTGAGGACACCTCATCACCCAGAGGAGGAACATGCATGCAACCACAGACAAGCGCAAGTCAAACGTGGCAGAAAAATGAAAATGGGCAAGAAGGCTGCAGAAAAAGATGTATTCTCAAGAGGGCTTCAGGGAGCGGCTGTGACCTCAGCAAGCAGGAGGTGGTGGACATCCCCACACCACAGGAGCTTCGAGGCGGCTGGCTTCCAGGCAAAGGCACGCTGTTCCCTGGGACAGCAGCATGGGCACAGGCTATCTAGAGCCAGGGCCACCACAACAGCGACCCACAACGCACTGGCCCGGTCTGTGTGGTGACCAAGTGCGTATGTGATGTCAAGATGGCTCCCCAGTGTCATCAGTTCTGAAGCGGCATGACTACTCTGTGGACTCCCTTCCCCCATCTCTGCAGGCCAAGGGGCCGAGGGACTTCCCCCATCTCTGCAGGCCAAGGGGCCGAGGGACTCTCCCCATCTCTGCAGGCCAAGGGGCCGAGGGACTCCCCCATCTCTGCAGGCCAAGGGGC
>NC_022012.1:93648570-93653518 GCF_000317375.1 Microtus ochrogaster | reverse complement strand
GAGAAGAGGAGCTGGGGCGATGACTCAGTCAGTAATGTGCCTGCCACACAAGCTTGAGGACCTGAGTTGGATCCCCCAGAAGCCAGGTGAAAGCTGGGTAACCCTCATGCTGGGGAGTGTCTGAGTGTTGCTGGGCAGATCGTCTATGCAAATCAGTGAGCCCCAGATTCAGAGAGAGACCCTGTCTCAAAAATTAAGGTGGAGCCAGGCGATGGTGGCGCAAGCCTTTAATCCCAGCACTCGGGAGGCAGAGGCAGGTGGATCTCTGTGAGTTCGAGACTAGCCTGGTCTACAGAGCTAGTTCCAGGACAGGCTCCAAAACCACAGAGAAACCCTGTCTCAAAAAAAAAATTAAGGTGGAAACTGAAGTCGACTTCAGGCCTCCCCGTACACAAGTATATAAGCATATTCACCTGTGTGCACACAAACATACACACCACACACGGCAGAGAGGAAAACAAGAGCTGGCCATTACTGAGACGGACAACATGCCCTCGGTGACGTGGGCACATTATAAACACTATTCCACCTTTAACCAGAACAACCTACAGTGCAAACAGGAGCCCAGCGCAGCCAGTCAAACAGAGCCTGGAGCCAAGGTTCTAGCTCAAGGACAGGTGGGGTGTAACTCTACCTCCACGCAGTAATCACAGGCCTCACCCCAGACTGGAACGCTCAGTGTTGACCTATTGTGGCCACTTATCACCAAGACATTTAGCAAGGAGATAACCAAACTGCTCTTTCCTGGGAAGGCACCCTGGTCCTGCCACTGGCCAAGTGTGTGTGCACACCTTCTTTCCTGCAGCTGGTACCCATCCCAGAAGAAGAGCCCACCCCAGTGTCTTCAGAACTGTTATGGGGTGGTGGGGGCTGCTCTGTCTGCCCCGCAAGCTGCCAGAGAGCACTATCTTTTGAGCAAATAAATGGGCCCCATAAGGAATTCTTGACCTACTTGAGAAGGTAAGACGCGCATACATTAGCACAACACAGAGTGGCTGGCAGACAGGCAGTGTAAGGCAGAGATGCTACAGGGAGTTTGGAGGGACCAGAACCCCAGAAGTGGGTGGATCTGCCAAAGGACCTTACTACAGAGACCTTGGGTGATCTCCACACAGGGCTGGCCTTGGGGTGATGCTGGTGCCCACAATTGTTCAATTGTTCTGATAAACCAGTTACTTTTCCACTTGCGACTCCACAGGGACGTCCAAGAAGCAGCCGAGTCCTGCTGTTCAAACAATGTTACATTCCCCAGCCAGCAGGACCTAAGTCTTCCCAGCTTTGCACACAGAACCATTTGTTCTCCGTGGGGGCTGAGCAATCCCCCTGCGGCCCATGAGGCTCTCTGAACTGGAGGAACACACTCACTTTCCACCACCTCCCAAGCTTCACCTGGGCACCAACTGGAGGCCTCGGCTAGCCAGGAGATGCTGCCCTGGGGACTGTCGTGGGGGCTGGAGGCCTCAGCTAGCCAGAAGATGCTGCCCTGACTGCTGTATTGGGGGCTGCCTCAAGGTGCTCCACTGGGCTCTGGGCTTCCAGTGTAGCTACCACATCTTCCCCACTGTTTAATTCCTAACCGCTGACTAGTGCTCACAAACTGAAAACTTCATGCGAGTAGCTGGCACCATCTGTTCTGGCTCAGTGGCCACTGTAAGGACAGCGGGATGCTGTGCTGTGGCTTCAGGACCCCTCACCAGAGCTCTAAGTATCCAAGCCTGGACCCTAGAAGACTTGATACACCAGGTGCAGCTGTAAGTTCTCAGTAGGTCTGGTAGACAAACAAGGAATAGCAAAAACCAGAACGGATCATTATTCAATGTGGCCACACTAGGGAGAAGAACAAGGGGTCCTGTGACCTCCGAATCCATCTTCAGGACCCTGAGATGAAGTTGAGGTTTAAACAGGGGGAGGATTACGATCAGCTGCGCACCCACGTCAAGGCATGGTCCCAGCCGTCACCCCGTCAGTGCCACTCTCCCTGGAGGTTTGACACGCTATCAACCTCCATCCTCTGGCTGGCACCAAGCTCCAGCCCTTTCCTTAAACCCACACACAACTCCAGAGGAATCCCCACTTCTTGGGGCCTGTAGTCTCTACCCACAAGAAGAGCCGCAGCCCCTCTTTAGAATGTCTTCCTGCTTGTCAAAATGACTGCATGCTCGTCTGAGTTCTCAGGCTTCTCGGGCCCACTCCATGGGCTCGTTCCAAATCCTGACTTCTGCGCAGTCCCGGAAGACACCTGTCTAAACCTTCACAACTCGTTTTGCAACTGAGGACAGGCCTAGAGAAGCAGCCAGGCAAGAAGGGGCGAAGGCACCAGGCTTCTGCGGGCGTTTACTTGAGAAAGCCATGGGGACTGCCAAGCAATCCACAGTCTCTGCTCTCCCCCAGTCTCCCTCACACCAGTGTGATTCTCAAGCACAGAGAGGTGTGAACACTTCCCTCACACCGCTCAGCCTTGCCTGATGTCATCCCAGGAGAGGATGGGATGGGGTGGGAGGTGGGGTATTGGCAGAACAAACAGAGCCCCTTTGAGCAGGTCACACAGCACTGTGTACCAACTGTGTGCTGCAGCTTCACAGTGGCCCGAGCTAGGGCACCCTGGTCCTCCTTCCCACTAGGACGTAGGAGGACAGCAACAATGGCCTCTACGAGATGGGCTCGGAGTCACGGAGACAATGTGAGGAAAGGGTCTGGATGAGCAGCAGGATTCACAGGGCCCTGCTTGGTTGGCCTCGAGGGGACGGTGGTACAGCACAGACAGACAGAGAGACAACAGACAGACTCCATCTTCAGGAGTTCAGCTGTGCCTGTTAGCAAGACATCACCGCAGATGGGCTTGCTGGCTGTGGATGTTCCTCGCATAGGAGGGGGGAGTGGGTGGCGGGACCCTCGCCTGACAATCTGGCCTCTTCCTAACAAGCTGTGTACAATTCTGTCCTAATTGCTTGTAGCCATGGGGTCTCAGGGAAGAACTAGAGTATACAGGCTGGGGAAGACAGGGGAATGGGGCGCCTTCCATGCAGTCGTGAGCCATCATCTGTGCTGTGTGCACACCTCCTCATGCAGCTGCGTTGGGGGCACCATGCTTTTGTCAAGAAGCCCCCATCTATGCCCTCAGTACACTCAGTGGAGCCCCAGGATGAACTCTGGAGGAACTGAACGTTGGTTTGTCATTGGGACCTTACAAAGAAGGGGCAGGAGGATCATGCCCCTCAGGCAATCTGACCTGTGACCACAGAACAGGAGTCTCACCCCAGGTTTACAGCTGGGGAACCCCCATGACAGGACCAACCTGGTTGAGCCTCCTGTGTTTTGATTGCAAAATTGGAATATCTATCTCAACCTCTGTTTTTTTCTTTACCATGATTAAATCAACATATTTCATATGTATGCATTGAAATATCACACTGCACAACAGACCTCTCCACTGAAGATTAAATAGCCCAGGTCAGAAAGTGGCTGGGAGGGAACCATGAACACAGAGTCCAGCATTATGTGAGCAACCAGGGCATAGAGCACCCAGACTGCCGGTCTCACACCTGAGTTCTGAGCAGCAGGTGTGAGGTCCAGGGTAGGATGCTCAGGCTGTAGAAGCTCCTGGGAGATGTCTGGCCTGGAGAAGAAGCCAGCCAGCAGCACAGGTGGGAGCAGAGGGCTCTTCTGCTTTGTATTACTATCTATGCACGTGTGCCTGGGGCAGGTGTTTGTCTGCCCTCCTATAAACCTACGGATGCAAACTAAAGCACACTTAACCCTACAGGGTTGTTGAAAGGGCTGAGTCTAAGAATCCACACAGGCTGGAGGGATGTTCCAGCGTTAGGAGAGCTTCCAATCTTGTGAGGGCCTGAGTTCCCAGCACCCACACGGTGGTTCACAGCTGTCTGTAACTCCAGCTGCAGGGCATCCAATATCCTTTTCTGACTTCTATGAGCACTGCACGCACGCGCACAAACACACACAATGAGAAAGAAACCCCAAAACAAAAATAAATCTTTTAAGTTGGATGTGGTGTCACACTCCTTTAATCCCACCACATGGGAGGCAGAGGCAGGGGAATCTCTGTGAGTTCAAGCCCAGCCTGGTCTACAAAGTGAGTGCCATAATAGCCAGGGCTACACAATGACACTCTGCCTCAAAAAACAAAGACAGCTGGGCAGTGGTGGCACACAGATCTCTAAGAGTTTGAGGTTAGCCTGGTCTATAGAGCAAGTTCCATGACAGCCAAGGCTACACTAAGAAACCCTGTCTCAAAAAACAACAACAAAAAAAGCCAAAGAAACTGTGTGTGGTTGTATATATGTGTACACATACATGTGTATGTATGTTTCTATATGTGGTTATGTATTTATATTTGAATGCATTGTGCATCTAGGTGTTAATATGTATGTGTGCATGAACATGTGTGTATATGCATTGTGTTCATGTGTGTAGCCTGTATGTGTATGTACATATGTGTGTGATGTGTGTGTATGTGAGGTGTTCCATGAACCTGTCCTCCATTCTGAGAACATATGAAACCATCTCAGAGTCCTACATGCCCTTTGATTTAGAACCACAAAGCTCGTGAGTGGATGAAAAATCACCTTCTTGTGCTTTGAAATTGACTCCCTGATGCACACAGATCTCTTTCATCTTGTTAAAATGCAGATTCAGGGTCACTGATTCTTAACCAATGCCTGGGCTTCTGCATCAGCTCCCAGGTAATGCTGGCATGGGTCACACTGGAGCAGCGGGCTTTAAAGGACAGCAAAAAGAGCCAGTGATGTCTGAGCTGGAGCTAGTTCCATAGCACAGACCGTGTCTTCCTTCAGATCATCCCTAGGGACTCTACAACTGTTAACTCCCTCAGAATCTAGACACAAGCCTGTCGATCCTCCCCCCACCCCACTATCCCTGCCTCCTGTGGATCCTTCCCCCCACCCCACTATCCCTGCCTCCTGTGGAT
>NC_022012.1:93635678-93648235 GCF_000317375.1 Microtus ochrogaster | reverse complement strand
CACTATCCCTGCCTCCTGTGGATCCTCCCCCCACCCTACAATCTTAGCCCATCATTCCTTATCCCCCACACCGTTGTCATCTGGTCACTGCTCCCCCAACACTATCCCTGTCACCTGCCGCCTGCCGCTCCTTCCCTACCCACTGTCCCGAGACACTCGATAAGCTCCAGCTCTCAAAACGGAGAGCTCTTGTTCTCTGGCTCGCCCCGTTTCCCTGTTCTGCCATCAAGAACATGGCGCTCTCGGGTGTAATGCGGTGATGGTACTTTCTGGACACCGACTTCAAAAGACGAGAACTTTACCTTTAGAGTGGTTTGGGTAATTGTGAAAATTGAGCCTGAGACCCGAAAACAGCATTCCAAGGCGTTCTGACGGCTGCCACTCAAGAGGCTCAAGGGCGTAGTCATTGCTCAACAACCTGTTTCACTTCCAAAACTATTTCTCTTAGACTGGAGTTAACGTGCATCAATATTTGGGCATACTTCACCGAGTCTGCCTTCCCCGCCCAAGAAAGCTCAGGGTCAGGCAGTTACTATGTTAGCCAGTGATATCTCTGAATTACTTTTAAGTTAAAAACAAAAAATCCTATCTGGGTACAGCGACACACTCCGGTAACCCCAGCACTCAGGAGGCTGAAGCAGGATGGTGGACAATCCTATGATAGCCTGGGCCACTATCACAGTGAATAAGAGAATAAAATCTACATTTCAAAAGAGTGATTAGTGCTCAATACACTTTGCTTGGTGGGAAGGATGACCGATTCTCTCGAGCCCATCGACTCACTACCGACTGGCTAAACCAGTGCTGGAATCCACAGAGACAAACCAGACCCGGTGATTTCAAAGCCAAAAGCATAAGCCACAAAGGCGGATTGCGGAACGGCACACAGTGCTTGCCGATGCTTACACCTGCATAGAGACCCTAGTGGGCAAAAGGCCAGAGTCATGGTTTCTGGGGATTCCGAGACGTCCCAGGGAGCCCAGGGTGCTGCTTTACCTGGTGTCCCACCTGGACAGCAAGCCATTTGCACACCTGCTCCTTTAAGAACTTATTTGAAAAGTAAAAGAATGCGGTAGCATCCGTGACCAGCCTGGCCCCTCTGGACACTAACAGGAAAGGGCTGAGACAGGAGTAGAACGTAGAATTTACCCTCCTCCAAGATGTCCAGGGCATCGAGCTGCTCAGCGGTGGCTGCCTTCTCTTCTTCCTGGCAGTCACATTCAAAACATTCCTCTTCCCCTCCCACATCTCTCAGGGACATGGTTGAAGACACCCCAAGTCTGAAACATTGTCCTAAGGGCCTGTCCTTGGGAGAGCCTTTGGCCACCTGTCCAGAGGACCCGTCGGGGCCCGTGCCCAAGGGGCACATGCTGGATTCCAGACAGGGTCGCAGACATGCGCTGGCTCAGCAGGAGTGGGCGGGTGTGCACAGGGCCACCCGCCCAGCATCACTGAGAGAATGAAGGACAGGGTGGCTCACAGGACCCTGGAGGAGGGGCCCCACAGAGCGAGCACCTGTTGGAATGGCAGCGCCCTACCAAATGCCCTTGGCACAGAGGGAAGTCAGGAAGGGAAGTATGTACCATGAGGCAAACTCTTGGCCTTTCTCCCCCCACGAGAAGAACAGGAATGGTAGCTTCCTGGAAGTTTCGTAGCAACTGAGAAAACACCAGCCACGCCTCATGTAGGTACACCTGTCTGCAGGAAGGCACTGGTGGAGTTGCCCGGGTGAAGCATTGCCCAACACCTCGGAGCTGAGGGACTTCCTGTGGGTGTGCTTAGGAATCTGAGGAGAATGTGCTGGGCCAAGGACCGTGGGAACCGGGGAAGGCAGAGACCCTGACTTCTCGCAAAAGGAGAAGGATGTGTGGGAACCACCCATGGTCTGAGCCCTCCTTTGGTGTAACGACTGGTACCTGTTTTCCTCATTGCACTGTGTTCTATAAACCCCACATTCCCCTTCAAACTGTGTCCACAAACCGAAAGAGAGTTCTCTCACTGCTAGACAAGACAAAACTCAAAAGCGAAACAGCTTGCAATGGTGCCGTAAGGAAGAACGCACAGTCTAAGGCATGCCTGGACAGCAGTTCTTCTGCATTGCTTGACTTTGTTGGCCACAGCCGCTGACACAGACACTCGGATCAGATTCCCTCTGAGGCAGCCCCAGCCAGCAGCAGCCTCTTGGAGCATCCCATCTTGTAACTCCCAGGCTTCAACCTCTCCCAGCTGCACTGCGACTGCCCCCCATCTATACCTCCTGACCTCTTCCTGGCTGGGACCCTCTGCCAAGTAACCAGGAGGGATGCCTGAGCAGCAGAAACGCTCTGTGCAGGCTGAGAGCTGGGTTTCGTTCAGCCCGGAGGCTGAGGGACTGAGTGAGGATTCTGCACCGTTGACGAGACTGCCCGCCTGCCACATGGAATTTCTGCCTTCAATAGTGCAAGGAAGGGAGCCACAAGGATCATGATTTCACTTAAAAATTCTAACTGGGGGTAGGTTGTGCCTTGGTTAAATTTTTGGAACTTCAAAATGACTGCTCCATTGCATATGACTTCAAAATGACTGCTCCACTGTAACACATTAAATCGCGTTGTTCAGAAAAGATGTCACAGAAAACCACAGGCAGATTTTAAAATTAGAATTTCAAATTTTTTGAAAAATTATGTATACAGCTTTAAAGACAATGCTTTTAAAACGAAAGTCGGGCGTGGTGGCACACGCCTGTATTCCCCCATACCTAGGAGGCTAAGACAGGAGGATCACCCTGAGTTCAAGGCCAGCATCAGTTACCCAGCGAGACCATACTTCAAATACACACACTCAAAAAAAAAAAAAAACAGTTTAATCTCAATAAGCATCACCAAGTCATGCTTACTGACTAAGTTCTGAAGGTAGTGAGCATGGGTATCTGGTCGGTTACTCGAAAGAGTGGGGAGGAGCACAGGATGGGGAGACCTCTCCACCTGGTGACTCATCTCGTGACTACTGGGTGCACAGGATGCTGTGCCCAGGAGATAAACGACAGCACACAGGAAAACTCAAGAGACTGCACCCATCGTCGAGCTGCTCACAGTCATCTTTTGGTTTAAACTGAGGGTACTTTTAGCAACACTGTCTGAGTCACCCACCTATCTACCTATTTACACATACGCACACATAAGAAACACTTAGGATAGCAAAGTTTAAAAATCTTTCCCCCAGGCTGGGTGTGGTGGCTCATGTCCGCAAACCCAGCACCTGGCGGGGTTCACCTGGCAGAGTGAAACAGGAGGATTACTTCAAGTGGGCTCAAGCAAGAGTCTACCTAAAAACAAAACAAACAAAAAAGCTTTCAATTAGGAAAGCACTTACAGACACAGACCACCTCCACAGAGCCAAACAGCGGCTGCTCTGTACTTCCCTGGGCAAAGCTGGCACTTACAGAAAAGCTGTGACGTGTTGTTCATCCGGAACCCCCAGACACTAACCCTTTACCCACGTGTCTGTCCCTCTCAACAGAGGTGCTGTCCTCCATGCCTCCTCGGGGGTCTCCCTCGTTCTCACAGTGACATCGCTCTAGTGGGAGACCCAGAGGCTGTGTGAACGGACAGGACCCCTGTCTCCTCTTGTCTGGGTCACTGGTTCCCATGGAGCGCAGCTGGCCCTTCTGAGGGCCGTCTCCCCCAAGGATCTGCTCATGCCCTCTAAACTGCAATCCTAGTACTCTCTCGGTGGAGGCAGGAGGATCAGAAGTTCAAGGTCTTCATGACTACAAAGCAATCTTAAGGCTAGCCTAGGCTACAAGAGAATCCGTCTCAAAAAAAAAAAAAATGCTACTAATAAGACTTTACCCGACGTAAGCTACTGGGCTCCGAGTTAGACTGTAAATTCTGAGTACATGCGATGGATTCTCCAGCGGCTCAGCTAAGTGTGCTGGATGGTGACAAATCTTTCTAAGGCACCAAGCAATGAACTATGATAAGTTGCCGCCCGGAGCCCCGTCACACCCTTTAATATCTGACTGTGTGTCTGAGCAAAACCAACAGGTCTGAAGAGAGGAGGGGACGGTCACAGTAACTCGGCACCAGCAGAGACGCTCCTGAACCGCAGCGGTCAGGAGAATATAGCTGGCCCCGAGTTCCGACTTGTAGAGAAGTGTCCCCGGTACAGATCTGCCCATCGGGTGTGAGTCAGGACCCCCGACATAAATGATGAACTCGCGTCCTGTTCAGAACACTGACGCAGCTTGTGCTGTTATCACGGAAAGTTCCTTGAAGCTTCCCTCAGTACTGACTCAAAGGCCAAATGATAAGGACAGTTAAAGCAAGAGTCTCACGATTTTCTGTGTGAGGGAAGTCTTGCAAAAGAAGGAAAAACCTGCCTGAAGCCAGGGAGAACCCAACTCATTATAAACGGTACACCGGGGATGGCGCCCTGAATGCAAACACTCACTCTGCAAGCCTGGCAACTCGAATTCAACCACTAGGAGCCACACCGTGGTGGGAGGAGAGAACCAACTCCATAACACTGCCCTCTGACCTCCTCAAGGGCACTTGGCAAGCCCATACACATATAAGAAGGAGAAGGAATAAAAAATATTTAAACAACCCCAAGTCAGCATTTGTGGGGTTCCTGAACAGGCACCTTCTAGGCCCCAGACCCTTCCGTCCTATTTTTGCTCTCTTTAAACAGGATTAAGAACATGCCACCTGCTCCAGTCCCAGCGACCTCCTCCCTTTCACCTGACAGCACAGCCAAAGTCAAAAAGCCAAAGATCTTGGCTCTCCAGATGCTCAGACGCCAATGCCAATCAATTGGCAATCAATATTTATTGATCCTGGGGCGGTGAGCCAACCCCTCTTCTACTTCCCCCACTCTTGGAAAGGACCCCACCAGGATGCCTAGAGCCCAGAGACTCCACTGAGAACCTTGAAGCAAGTCCTGGTGGACAGCAGGTAAGAATGGCTCTCCCATGCCTCTCCATAGGCACCGAGCAGCGGCTTCACTGAGAACTGGGCAGCAGAGTCACTAGTCTGGACACTAAGCCCTCTTCCCCAACTCCTAGGATGGCTCAGGGACACCCCCAGCTCACCCACTGGAACCCGAGCTCTTTACACCAACGGGACCCTGGGGGACGAGATGAACAGCCTTAAAAGTCATGGTGTATCTGGTGACCCACAAATCAAGAAAACCAGAAGGGGTCAGTGGTGGCTTCCAAAACACAGAAGTCCACACTGTCTCTTGCAGGGTAGTAACAGGATAGTAGCTATGAAAATTACATAGTCAGGAAAAGAATACGTCCATCCTTTCCCCACAGACTACAGGCACCTCACTCCTCGTTATCCAGAATGCTTTGCAGCTCAGACAGACCCACGTGCCAGCTCCACCCACTGCCAGGGGACAGGGTAAAGTTTCTCTATGCTTTTTCAGAGCATGCCCCAAGAAAGCCTCCTGGCCTCTGTTCAGTCCACAGCGCGGTGTCAGAAGACAGCAGATAATCACACAGCTCTTAGCTTACTAACTAGGCCAGCTCCTAGCCTGTTATGTCACACAGGGTCTTCAAATGTAGTTGCGCCTGGAGCAATCGGAAACTTGTGAGTCAATTAGTAAGGAGTCAACCTTGCCTCCTGATGGGCTTGAGGGACCTGAGAGAACTTAGAACTTAGAACAGGTTCCAAAGTGGGCACACTAACTGTCTCTTTTGGTACAGGCTTCTGGATTAAGGGTCATTTGCAAGGAGAGACTAAAGACAAGACAATCCACAATATTGCCTCCCAGCAAGGCCCTCCCTTCGCAATCCCTTCCAGAACACTGTCTCCCCTGTACTTGAAACCTGCTGACACCTGTCCAGCCACACACTTCAGCTACCAAGCAGCCTCCCCAAAAATGGGCCACGCCCTCTACACAAACCTAGACAGTCCCAGAGGGTGATTTCTCTCTTTGCCTGCTTCTGTCTTCTCCTGGGCCCCATCTGTGCTCAACGCGGCCAGCAAAATTCATTTGAATTACCCGCTGCTGGGGAAGCTGTTTCTGCCTTCCTCCAGCCTCCCCACACCCCCAGCCCCAAGGTCTCAGCTTAAAAAAAGGAAGATTCTACTAGGCCTACATACAGTTGACCTCCTGAACACAGCTTCCAGCCTCAAGTGCCCTGGGCCAGCCGCCAGAGTAGAGCACAGGGGACACACTTTCACTATACACACAACATACACAGACACCAAAATCCAGTCCGACAGCAGCCCTGCACTTACAAACCCAGGACCCAGCACTAAAATCCTTTGACCTCCCCATTCCAAGAAAATGATTGTGCACGGCAAGAAACACCCACCGCCAAGACCGAGCCCTGCTCACCTGCCATCCCCTCTGTCACGCTTGCTGTGCCTTCTGGTGATGCCAATTCCTGTGCCCCATCTCCCCGGGAAAGACTCGGCACCCCCACCCCACCCCTAGAGATACTATGCCGCTGGGGCCTTAATTACCGTCTGAGCATTCTTCATAATACCAATCCAGCTCATAATAATCCGTGTCAGTGAATTTCTGCATAGTCAGTATTCTTGCAGAGGAAGGAACGGACTTCACGGCGCCATGAATTGTCAAGTCAAACGCTGCCATGCCTCCCGGCCCTTCCAGAACACCCGGCAGAAGAGCATCCCCAAACACCGCAGAATTTGGCTGTGCATTCTTAATGATAGTCTGGAGCCAGGATGGGCGAGGGGGCAGAGGCAAGGAAGACTCTACAGGGGCGGGGGATGGGGAGCAGAGGCGGAGGCTGAGCAGTGGAGAGACCCTGCAAGCCCGGCGGATGAAGCACACTGGACAGCCGCCCTAAAGGGAGTAGCTGGGATCGTCCTATCCTGACGCACCGAGGGTGACGTCAGAGACACACACCACCACCCGCTGGCTCCCTCAAGCCTCGCCCCCCCCCCCAGCTCTCTGCTCAGCTTTCAATCTAACCGTTGCCATAGAAACTGGCCAGCTCTGAAAAATGATACAGAAATGGAGGAAATGTCTTCCTAGGATCTTGGGAGCAGAGGTGCCCAGAAGAGAAGAATATGGGCGGGGTTAGAGCCACCTCCTCTCTTTCAGGTGGGAGGCCCGGCTCCAGTGCCTAAACCTGGGTCACTCGGGAGAGCTGTTTTTCTGCATCTGAAAACGGCCACCTTTTAAGGTGCAAAGAACTGCTTTTAGTTTTCTTTTCTCGACTTAATTTAAAATATTTAACAGCCCTTCCTATCTTTTTTATTTTAAAACTTACAAACACCAGTCAAAGAAGCCTCGAATGAAAACACGTTCACCCATATTCAGTATTATTTATTATTTATGTTTGTGTCTTTATTCAAACTTCTAGCCAAGTAGCAACATACAAGCAGAGGGGGCCGCCATTACAAGGGGCCTGCCACTTAGGTGTGCGACCAAGAACAGTCACCAGGAGGTGGCCCTGTGGAAGGAGTGAGGCAGTGGGGTTTCGAGACTCTGTAAGAGCGTGAAATTGTTTGCATTGTGGAAAAATAAAACAGTGAATGAGCTTAGTTCTAAATGTTTGGCATGCTTAAAATGTTTCGTTATAAAAATAAAACACTGGATAATGGGACAGATCTCTTTAGACTTACTGGAGGGTAAAAGGTCCAGTGAAAGAAACCCACCCTGGCTCTGAGACCTGAGCAAGTGAAATATTTAGCCCCAAGCCCAGAACCATTGAAATACACCCTGACTCTGAAACCAGTGCCAAAGAAACACACTTTAGCCCTAGAATGAGAGCCAGTGAAAGAAATATGCCCTGGTCCCAAAACTCGAGTCAAAAAGCTAAAAAAGACCAGTGAGAGAAACACAGTTTGGCCCTGAAATCAACCACCTCTGCTCCTGACCAACTAAACTAACCAATACCTGAACAGGGAAAACTGACCAATCCCTATTCTCCCTGGAAAAGCTCCGCCCCTAAGAAGCCCTACATAAGCCCTGCACCTGTTCAGTTGGCTGCTCTTCTCCCACCCTGGTAGAGGCAGCCAATCTCCTGGACTCTTCCCTCCCAATTCAGCTCTTGAATGAGGTTTGGGTGAAGACCTTTCCCTGGAGTTGAGATGGAGCAGAGCGGATGGAGCAGAGCGAGCAGAGCAGGGTTGTAACACTTTCGCCAGGGAAACCTTCCTCTAGTGGTGCTGAATTGTTACAACTTTGCTGGGGAAGCCGGAGCAGAGCTGTTATATTGGGGAAACCTTTCCCTAGAGCAGAACTGTAAGCTGCTTCCCTTACTGTGACCTGTGCTATCTATCCCTCGGCTCCCGACTGATAGGATCCCTTTTCATCTGAGCCACAATGCTTACACTGATTGTAGGTTAAACTCCAGCCCAGAAGCATTTTTTTTTCCAGCACTCAGAGAATTCTTTATGGAAGACGGCCCTTGGCATTCCAGAACATTCTGCAGCACCCTGACCTAATAAATGCCAGGAGCTCCATCCTCTGACTTCCAAATATGTCTCCACATCTTATCCCACCACAACAAATGCTTTTTCATGGAAATTCTGAAATTGGAAAATCTTTATTTTAAAGCCCAAATATGAAAGATTCTGTGAATATGTTTAATAAATTTTATTGCTTTTTTAAAAGTCTCTAGAGAGGCTGGATAGGAGGCTTAATAATTAAGAGTGTTTCCTGGTCTTGCAGGAGACCTGGGTTTGATTCCCAGTCCCCACACCAGGCAGCTCGCTACCACCTATGACTCCAGCTCCAGGGGTCTGTGTGATGCCTTCCTCTGGCCTCCGTGGGCACTTGCGCACAATGTGATATACATAAACTCACACAAACACATACACATAGATACAAATAATTGCAATATGGACAATAAGTACAAAAATAGGTAGAACTGGGAGAGCATCACAGTGTATTTATACTAACTATTCGTGGCATCACGCTGGTTCCAGAGCCCATGGATGCCAATGCCTGGTATGCTCCAGTTCCTTACGTTAAACACAACTGCATACGTGGTACACCTCACTCTATCCTCACATAAATAAAAAGATGAAAGGCTTTATAATTAAATGAACCATTCATAGACTCCCTAAAAACCAACAAAATCATTTCATTCTATCAGCTTGGGAAGCTCCAATAAAGGGGGGTGGTTTGGTAAAAGATCAAGAGGGTATGGGGGAGCCAGACAGATTAAAGACACGCTTTAATGCCAGCACTCAGGAGGCAGAGGCAGGTGATCTCTGTGAGTTTGAGATCAGCCTGGTCTACAAAGTGAGTCCCAGGGCAGCCAGGGCTGTACAGAGAAACCCTGTCTTGAAAACCAGAGGGTATGGAAAGACGGCTCCGGGAGCAAAGTGGTGGCTCCATCTGCGTGAGGACCAAACCTGTAACCACAGCACTGTGGGGTAGATGGGCGATCAGTGGTGCTCACTAAATAGCCAGTCTCTGGTCTGCCTGAAACGGTTCAGAGACAAACCCTGGCCCCAAAATAAAATGGAGGGCAAGAGAAGGAGGGTCCAGTGCTGACTTCTGGACTCAGAGGAAAAAAGGTGGACACAGCTGCATATATGTGCGCCACATGCACATGCATACAAATAAAAATGAGAAACAAGAAAAAGACGTTCCTTAGAGTGTCGTAGAAATCTCCAGTGAAGCTGCAAGTCCTTTCAACTACAGCTGAGCAATGGGCTTACAGTGCTATGAATTTCACTAACATTTATCTATGCCTGGTCACGTATACAAACAAAAGCTAATCAGGAGGCGGATGACAGCATTAGTTCACAGGTAAGATCCTGAGCTGGTGGAGGTTTGGTTCACACACCTTGATCAATGTCTCTGACCTTGCTAGAGACACCAGTGACATCTGTTAAATGGAGGTGATGCCAGTACCTGCTCCAGCAATGGGGCGGGGTTTGAGCTGATTGACATCAGCATGGACTTAGGACAAGGCAAGTTAGCAAGAAATGCTAGTTAAAGCACGGTGGTTTTGACCACAACTTGCACCAAGTCCAAAGACTGCACATACTCACTACAATGTTTAAGATTTGGAAAGGGGGTTGTGGAGATGGCCCTGTGGCTAAAGCATCCACTGTGCAGACGTGAGGACCAGAGCTTGGATTCCCAGCACCCAGCTGAAAGCAGCTGAAGTGGCCCCCTATAGCCCCAGCACTCTGAAGGTGGAGAAAGGGGATCTATCTAGACTAGCCAAACAGACCATCTCCAGGCTCTTCTGCTGTTAGGAAAGACATGATAACCACAGAAACTCTTATAAATGAAAGCGTTTAATTAGAGTGGATTACATTTTTAGAGGTTTAGCCTGTTATCATCATGGTGGGACATGGTAGCAGGCAGACATGGTGCTGGAGAAGGAGCTGAGAGTCCTACATCTTGATCCACAGGCAACAGGAAGTGATCTGAGTGTCACACCGAGCAAAGGTGTAGCAAAGGAGACCTCAAAGCCCACCCCCAGACACACTTCCTTCAACAAGGCCACACCAACTCCAAAAAAGCCACACCTCCTAATAATGCCACTCCCTATGAGATCATGGGGGCCAATTGCATTCAAACCACCACAGACCCTGATTCAGTAATAAAGCAAAGTCTGATTAAAGAAGACAACCAAGGCCAACCTCTGGTTTCCACATGCATGCACACACGTTTGTGTGCCTATACACACATGCTCACACATGTTAGCATACCATACCACACAGAGAAGGAGAACATGCACACACACACGGGGTGGGGAGACAGACAAGAATACATCAGTGAGCATAAGCGAATGGCCTCCCAATGGGAGCAGCACAGCCAATGGGCTCTGAAGGAGAAAATGATCCATCTACATCTCTGCAAGGACGATTAAAAGATCAGAGTACAGCACAGGGGCTGGAGGGACGGCCCAGGGTTCAAGAGCACTTGTTGCTCTTGCAGAGGACCCAGGTTCAATTCCCAGCACCCACATGATGGTTCAAAGCCATCTGCAATTCCAGTCACAGGGACTCCAATCCCCTGACCTCCCTGGGCACCACATACTACAAATGATGCACAGACAAAACAAAACAGTCATATAACAGACACATCTAAAATAAAATTCAGAAGTGGGCACTTTCTGCTACACTTCACCCTCAGACCCCACTGTGTGCACACGGACAAGGGACTTCTTTATTGCATGTGTGTGTGTGTGTGTGTGTGTGTGTGTGTGTATGCCCACAGGTGTGCACGGGTACACGCACCCACGTGTGCAAATACATGTGGAGGTCAGAAGTTACATCAGGTGTCTAACTCAGTCACTCCCCATCTCACATACATCGAGACAGGGTCTCCCATTAAAACCAGAACCTGTGATTCTGCTAGCCTAGCCAGCCAGTTTGTTCCCCAGGGATCCCTGGTCTCCACCTGCTGAGGGGCCACAGGTCTGCCACAACTGCCTGGTATTGTATTTGGGTTCTGAGGTTTCTAATTTAGGTCCTCATGCATGGGCAAAAAGCGTGTCACCCCTGAGCCACCTGCCACGTCCTTGTTGTGACTTGTTGATATTGATAAACACTGCTCCCAGCTTTGCCATGATGAAGCCTGGCAAGGACACCCCTCTCCTACAACAGGGCATGGGCACTTCAACACCCATGCTGGAATCAGGGAACACTTAGGTTCCCTGCAGAGCTGCTGACTCCACAGCCTGGAGCAGGGAAGAATCACGATGGGTCTGTAACCCAGGGTCAGAGGAAGCAAAGGTCTCGGGAAGAATGGACAGAGCCAACTTAAAACAACTGGACCAAACTGTGACAGCTGAAATGCTGTGGGGAAATACAGTGAATTATTTTTAAAGGGAACAGGTGGCGTCAGTGAAAGCCATGACACCACAGAGAATATCCAGAAAAAGGCAAGCAGGGAACACGCCAGCTGATATACACAGAAGACTAACAGAGAGCTATTTTAATCCATTTCAGGAAGTCGGGTAGGTGTACCTCACTGCTCCGTCCCTGCCACCCAACCTTCTGGAAGTCTGTCTAATGCGCCTCTGTGCTGCGTGGCTATGAATACACCAGCCGGATGTGGATGAGGACATGGGGACCAAAACCAGAGACCTGGCACTGTGGGCATGGTTGACTCCTAGACCGGAGGAGGGCAGACCCAGGGCAGCAGGTGACGGAGCCTCAGAGGCTCTGGAGGAGAGCGGTCGGTCCCACATGGGGTGGGTGGGGTAAACTCTTTAGGCTAAAGTGTAAAGGACCCAGTTAACAGTCACAGCAGGACACGGTATGAGGATCCCAGGATGATGGAGCCGGAAGCTGGGACAGTAGGGTATGTCATGGCATTTAGGCTTACAAACACAAATCCAATCTCCCTGCAGAGAACACCAGATTGAGGGTTGAAGACCCGTGTGAAGGTTGACCTCCTGGGCCATCAAGACAGTTCAGTGGGGAAAAGCACTTGCCACTTGGCCAGACAGCCCAGAGTTCAGTCCGCGAGACACACAGGGTGGAGGGAGAGGACCGATTCTCACTGGTGTCCTCTGACCTCCACAGGTGTGCTGTGGCCTGCATGTGCCCCTCCACCCCCAGGGAGAGAAAGACAGAGAAAATGTGATTTTTTTTAATTGGCTACTTTCTTTTTTTTTT
>NC_022012.1:93632050-93635537 GCF_000317375.1 Microtus ochrogaster | reverse complement strand
GACAATGGAGAAAATGTGATTTAAAAGAAAAAAATTACCAATGAAAGCTATGGGTCTGAGTTAATGTTCCAGATGACATCACCCAAAATTAAAGGGGACCAAATCCAATGCAGGTGTCCTTCAAAGAGAAAGTGGCAAGTCACAGGACGGGCCGGAGCAGGGTCTCCAAGGCCAGAGTGAAAGAGAGATCACAGCCCCCTGGACTCCGGCTCCTGACCTTCAGAACCGGAAGTGACCGCACATCACCAGCTAAGTGGCCATCAGAACTGGAAGTGACCGCACGTCACCAGCTAAGTGGCCATCAGAACCGGAAGTGACCGCACGTCACCAGCTAAGTGGCCATCCGTTCCAGCTGTAGAGAGCTAATGCGGCTACTGGGGGATGGCAACATCTTTATCAGCTGTAAAGACTGGGAAATGGGCTGGGTGGTAACTCAGCTTTTAAAGTGAGGACCTGAACTTGATCCCCAGAATCTCTGTTTAAAAAGCAGGGTGTGTGGGCTGGCCAAAGGCTCCCAGAGGATCTGGTTTCAACTCCCTGCACTCAGATGGTGGCTCACAAATGTCTGTGACTCCAATTTCAGGGGATCTGATGACCTCTGTTGGCCTCCAAGGGCACCAAGTATTCACATGGTGCACAGACATACATGCAGGTAAACACCCAAACACATGAAACAATGCTTTTAAAGCCAGGTGTGGTGGCCTAGTCCTGGGGAAAGGATATAGGCAGATCCTGAGACTCACTGGCCTAGTATATTTGGTGAGTTCCAGGCCAATGAGAGATCCTGTCCCAAACAAAAACCATGAACAGGTCTGAGGAAAGATGGCTAAAGTTGTCTTCTTAGCCTCCCCAACACCCACAGGTGCTGCAACACAAATGTAAACACGTATATACACGCACATGTAAACACACACACACAGAGAAAATCATTACTGGAAAAGAGAAAACACGAGTTGCCAAGCGAAGAATGATACTCGGAGGACATGCTTTAATCCAAGTTCTTGTCAGGACCCAAGTCCTCTCTGAAGCGCATTCCCAGGCTCTAGACCTTCTCTCCCTTAGACAGCATGACCGCCTTTGCGCCACCCAGCTGGAGTCCGGAGGCTGGAGGCAGAAGAGAGACAGCTCTCCAAGGCTCAGCACAATGGTCCAGCTCTCTCCAATCCTCAGTGCTGAAATGTCACTGCCAGCCAGAGAGCCTTCGTGGCAGAAGGCAGGCTGCAGGGAACAGCTTGCTGCCAACCGCTCCTTCTTACTCCAGGCACAGGCCACCCCACAGACACCAGGGAAGGCAGGGGAGGAGCAGCCATTCATAGAAACCCCTGCAAGCAGAGAGAAAGGCAAAACACAGAGCCTGGGTCTCTGAGCAGCTGTCATTAGCATCAACCCCTCGCTGGAGAGGTAGGGAAGAGAACGTGTCTTGGCAGTAGGAAGACTAAGCGGGTCTGAGCAAACCGCCTGCCAGCACAGAAGGTCTGGGGAGAAATCTCACGCCCGTGGCCAGTGCAGCTCACAGCTGTTGCCCTCACTTCAACACACACACAAGCCACAGGCTCAAGAGACCCCAAACCCTGCTGAACAATGAGAGTCTGGAAGAGTGGCAGTGAGGGCTGAGCTGTCACGTCACTTTCCCGCCCCAGCCAGGGCCGCTGTCTCCAACTTGCAGAATTAGCACAAGAAAGCCATCTGCACAGAACAGCTTGCCAACCATGTTGTTCTTGAGAGAAAGACGCATTGCTGGAACCTGGTTTGATCAGATGACAGACATGGGGACATGAGTGTGGGCAACCCGTTCTCCAGTGCTACGGCCAGGAGTCCGAGGACAGTCAGGCATCTTCACATGTAGCAGCTTTCAGTCACCTCCCTGATAATAATAATTCTTCCAGCACCGGTGCCCAGGCCCACAGCTGGGTGGCTGCCGTGAGGACTGTAGGGTGGCGGGCCCACAGCTGGGTGGCTGCCCTGAAGACTGTAGGGTGGCGGGCCCACAGCTGGGTGGCTGCCCTGAGGACTGTAGGGTGGCGGGCCCACAGCTGGGTGGCTGCCCTGAGGACTGTAGGGTGGCGGGCCCACAGTTGGGTGGCTGCCCTGAGGACTATAGGGTGGCAGGCCCACAGCTGGGTGGCTGCCCTGAGGACTGTAAGGGTGGCAGGCCCACAGCTGGATGGCTGCCATGAGGACTGTAGGGTGCCCAGGCCCACAGCTGGGTGGCTGCCCTGAGGACTGTAAGGGTGGCGGGCCCACACTGCCCCACCTTCCATTCCCACTGACATCTGAGCCAGCCAATATGGAGGAATGTGGGCCCAGGGGAGAGGCCTTGCTAATGGGAGGAGGTTTGCAAGATGGAAGGCACAGATCCTGGACACCCCACCCCACCCCCGCCAGGCCATCACCCATGAGCAAAACAGCAGAAAGGGCGCTCTGCTCACAAGGGGGAAGTCAAGGGTATTCAGGAAGATACTGTCATGGTGCATTTTGGCAAATCCCCTGGCAACTGATTCCCTTTCGATCCTCAATACGCTCTCCTCTACCTTCTTGTCTGTCCTTCCTTCCTGTCCAGCTAGCCTCGGTAAGATCAGCCTCTTCACTGACCACCCCCCCAAAGGTGTGTGTGTACATGCACATGTGAGTACACACTCGTGTGTACATGCATTCTTGGCTAGCTGTACCCACATACATCCTGAAATGACCAGTCACACTCCTGTAAGCATCCCTTCCTGGTAACGGTCACCTGTACCAACAACGTTAAAGTGAAGATTTCCTGACTCAGACACCTCATAAGAATCTTGGGGTATATTCAGACTTTTGAAAACTCCAAATCTGGTGCTTGGGGGAGCAAACTGCTCATATATACATTACTGTTAGGCCCGATATCTAGACGTTAGAGGATCTGATGGTGGTGGAGGGGGAAGAGGAAGAGAGAGAGGAGGAGGAGACCCTAGAGTTTCTTAAGTGCTAACTTAAAGCAAACTTAAATAATAACTCATATTCAGTTTTGAAAAAGTATGAGAAGAGCCTGCAAGGGGAACTGCAAAGTCTAAGTATGACATGCACATGTGTGCAGGTGTGATACACACACCTGGAGTCCCAGCTCAGGTGCACATGTGTGCAGGTGTGGTGCACACACCTGGAGTCCCAGTTCAGGTGCACATGTGTGGCAGGTGTGGTGCACACGCTTGGAGTCCCAGCTCAAATGCACGTGTGGCAGGTGTGGTGCACACGCCTGGAGTCCCAGCTCAGATGCACATGTGTGCAGCTGTGGTGCACAGGCCTGGAGTCCCAGCTCAGATGAACATGTGTGCAGGTGTGGTGCACACGCTTGGAGTCCCAGCTCAGGTGCACGTGTGTGGCAGGTGTGGTGCACACACCTGGAGTCCCAGCTCAGGTGCACGTGTGTGGCAGGTGTGGTGCACACACCTGGAGTCCCAGCTCAGGTGCACATGTGTGTGCAGGTGTCGTGCACACGCCTGGAGTCCCAGCTCAGGTG
>NC_022012.1:93624916-93631715 GCF_000317375.1 Microtus ochrogaster | reverse complement strand
TGTGGTGCACACGCCTGGAGTCCCAGCTCAGGGGACACTGAGTTCAAGGCCAGCATGGGCTACGGTGGGTTCAAAGAGTAGCAAGGCTCTGGAGAGGCAGAGCAGGTGTGCGAGGAGAGGTTGAGAAAAAGGAGAATGAGCAGGAGCATGGGGAGGAAGGGGAAGGAGAAAGAAGAGATGGAGGGGGACTGAAAACAGGAGGTGAAGGAGGGGGAGGAGCCACCACTGCAAACAATTTAATTGCACAATAGATTAAACTCCCAGTGGGAACTCTTTGAAGAAGGCTCTTCAGATTTAATCAGCACCCTGGTGCCCTACCCAGTAAGAGCTCTCTTGAGGTGAGGTTCCGCAGTCTGTGAAGAGGGCCCTGCAAGCATAGCAGACCTGCGTTCCCACATCCAGCCAGCCCAGGGCCAGCTGCTGCCCCCAGCCTGTCAGGACAGCCGAAGCTTAGGGCCTGCGCCAAAGCGCTCTCTACTGGATGATCACGGCGGTGCAGTCAGGTCGTCAGAGCAGGCCCTCACACAGGGGAAAGACTATATCCCAGAGAGGCGGTCACTGTTCTCGCCACCCCCACCTTGAACCTGCGCTTTCCACAGTCCTAGTTGAGGACATAGAGAAGATCAAAACAGCAGAGATGTGTCCACCTCCTTCGCCAATAAAACTCAGCAGGAGCTCAGCACTGGAAGGACCGCCACGCCTGCCCTACCCGGAACATAATCGCCTGTAGGATTACTTCCAGAGAAAGCAAACAGACACTCTGAAACCTGTTTGTTTGGGAACCTGCTCTTGTCCAGGTCACCTCGGAGGCGGGGTGGTCAGCACCCCAGGTGTGACACAGAGAATTCCTTCTTGGATCAATGTGTGCTAACCTAAGAGACCACTGGAGCATGTCCACCTAACAAGAAACATGGTGACCTTTCCACCTGGTGCCTGCTGAGCGGCTCATGATTGATCTACTGAACACAGGACACCATCAAACCACACGGGCAGCAGCACATCACAGAGCAAGGACTTGAAGCCGTGTCCGGCTACGTATCACATGCTATGTGACCATAGCCATGGAAAATGAATTCTGTTGAATGAATGATTTATAAATATATGTGTTTTAACATATCCTGACACCAAGGTCTGGGGGAATGGAGCTCTGTCTTTTGTCTTTTGCCAGGTGAGCGTTAACCTTGAGTTTCCCTCCCCATTCGGCTGCTCTGAGAACGAGTAGGACATGACCAGGTGACTGATATTTGCTGTGTCTCTTTGGGAAAGCTTCCTAGTGTCTCTGGTCCCCAGGATTCTCAGCTATGGAATAAGGAACAGCAGGAGTGAGGGTGAGAAGGCCCGGCACACAGGAAGTGCTAAGCATGGGCCATTCTTACTTCCTGTTCAGCCATCTGACTTCACATGCCCCATACTAGTGGGCAAGTGCGTTGTAAGCAGTTGTTACTCTCTGATTTCTCATTTTCATCAGGAGTTAGCTGGGGAAGTGCTGGAGGTTGCCACCAAGGAAGGAGGCCTCAGAGAGGAAGAAGGAGAAACTTCCCTCTCATCAGCAGAAGGGGGCGGACTCTAGCCCTGAACACAACAGCCAGGAAGAATCTACCCTGGTCAGACAGTAAGATGTAACTACCCACTTCTGGTTTCTCACCTTAGGGAGCCCTGCACCCCCAACTCCACAGCAACAGACAACACCACCCTACACAGTGCCACCTACACAGGGAACCTAGGAGGAAACCAGAGGACACCGGCTCCTCAGCCAGCATACAAGTGGCCTGACACTGTGACTCACTGTGCAGAGTGGTATCGCCTAGGTTACAGATGTGTAAACAGACACACAAAACCCAAACAGGGCCAGGATGAAGGCTCGGTCGATACAGTACCTGCTGTGCAAACAGGAAGCCTGAGTGATCTGGGCATGTTGGCATGCACTTATAATGCCAGCTCTGTGAAAGAGGAGAGAGGAGGAGCTCAGCAGCCCCCTGACCAGATGATGTCAAACTGACTTGTTGATCTCCAAGGGGCATGAGAGAGCCTGTCCCAAAATGCAAGGTGGGCTGGGCACAGTGGCTCATGCATTTAACCTCAGCACTTTGGAGGCAAAGGCAGGCGAATCTCATTGAGTTCCAGGACAGCCTGGGACACAGTGTCTTGGTTATAATTTCTATTGCTGTGAAGAGACACCATGACCAAGGCAACTACTATAAAGGAAAACATTTCATTAGGACTGGCTTACAGGTCAGAAGTCAGTCCATTATCACCACGGCAGGAAGCATGGTGGCACCCAGGCAGACATAGAGCTGGAGAGGTAGCTGAGAGTTCTACATCTGGATCCACAGACAGCAGGACGAAACAGTGACCTCAAAGCCCACCCCCAGAGGCACTCTTCCTCTAACAAGACCACACCTACTCCAAAAAGGCCACTCATCCTAATAGTGCCCCTCCCTATGAGCCTATGGGGCCATTTTCATCCAAACCACCACACATAGTGAGACCCTATCTCAGTAACAACAAAGACCCAAACAAACGTTTGTTTGAGATGGATAGACAAAGACAACGCTAATCTCTGGCCTCTACATGCACATACACGTATGTACATACACATATGAATGTAAGATACCACACACACACACAAAAGCAGGGCCAAGCACGGTGGTTCATGCCTTTAACCCCAGGACTCAGGGCGCAGAGACAAGCAGATCTTTGAGTTTTGGAGCAGCCAGGTTACATAGTGAAGCTCTGCCTAGAGAATTAACAAATAAATAAAAAACTGAAACACCAGACAGAGCAGGGCCCCTACACACCACCTGCACATCTGTGCAAAGGGAAACAGCTGTGTCTGCACAGTTACTAAAACGCAAAGACAGCCAAAGCCATGGCACAAGAACTGCCTAAGAAACACATTAAATAACACGGTCCACTGCACTGGGACCGATACCCAACACCTGAACTCACTGACGGGCAGAGTATTTCAGCGTCTGCCCACTGCTGCGCAGCACACAGCATCTCTGACCTCCACTGG
The DNA here is from genome assembly GCF_000317375.1 of Microtus ochrogaster. Classification (NCBI taxonomy): domain Eukaryota; kingdom Metazoa; phylum Chordata; class Mammalia; order Rodentia; family Cricetidae; genus Microtus; species Microtus ochrogaster. The sequence continues at coordinate 93,628,699 of NC_022012.1, read as the reverse complement.
TAACGAGGTTGCAGATCCTGCTGCTGACACACTGCTTTGTCTGCCAGTCTGACTATGGAGGATAATGCTACATTTCACTTAATGGAAATAACTAAATCCACAAAACCATAAATTCTCGTTACAGATCATCTTGCTTCAGTTTAAGTCTTGCATTTCAAAGTCAATGCCTGGCTGTTCAATTAGGATACTTTTTAGAAAAGGATTTTTTAAAAATTTTTAATTTACATGTGTTCGTGCACTTGTAGGTATATGCACATGTGAGTGCAGTGCCTACAGAGTCCAGAAGAGGGCACCCATCCTGTGGAGCGGATGTGGGTGCTGGGGACTGAACTAGGGTCCTCTGCAAGAAAAGTAAGTGCTGAGCGTCTCTCCAGATCTTAACAAACAGCCATCTAGCAGAGACTCCACAAGAAGAACTAATCAACAAGACTTGGACACACCCCACCATAACAGCTTTAAGATCTGCTCGGTGCCCATTCAGCTCCTCCAGTGGTCTCATGCACTGCAGTTCCCGGTGACTCTAACGTGGTTTCTCACACATATAACTGAGAACAAACAAGAGACGTACTCTGAGTCCACTATTCGAGTCTCCTGATAAAAAGGCCTTCAGAACTGTGTGCTGCTCAATGGAAGCAGCCTTGGCTGCCTGTAGATGTTCCATAGGATGCAGCCAGTCAGTTCTGTGACATGGTCTGGTGCTGCCATGAATGAACACTGCGCATGGCCATGGCCAATCAATGCGTGTGAGGAGGAACCAGGAGCCTACCATGGCAGACAGCAGCAAGGCTCTGACAGAAGAGCCAGTCACACCACAGACTTTCTCAAAATATACTGTAGACTTCTACAGTAGAAAAAAAAAACATACAGATCGTTGAAGGGAAGAGACCTGGCTTCCTGCACACAATCCACATTCCCTGCTGGTGCGGTGCCCTGGCTAAAGAGTCTGACCCACTGTGAGGCACGTGGGACACTCCAGGCTGGGAGTAGTCCATTTCTGTTCTCACTGACACAGGTTATCAGCAATGTTCAAAAGACACTGTGTGGGCTGCACCCAGGATAAGCGCACAGGTCAATGCAAACATAACCTCTTTCCCATTAGCATCCAACAGAAGAACCCGAGAGCAGTCCTGCACATACCCTGAAGCAGAGGCTCTTCGTTCCGATTTGGAAATTGGAAAGACTGGGCTCTGCTAGAGACAAGTAATTGCAGGAAGCTCAGCGATGCGCCACAAGCTGCTCTCAGTGACATCACCACCAGGGAAGCAGGAGTGCTGTGTTGTTAAAAGGGGGTAGCATGATGACACATGGGGTATACAAATGAGAAGTAATCAGATGTGTAAATGACATACATGTGTATCTGTGTGTAGACCTGTGGATGAGTGCCGTGTTCGCATACTCCGGGTTTTCTGGAGCTGGAGTTACAGACGGATGTGAGCTGCCCAACATCAGGGCTGGGAACTGAGCTCTGGTCTCCTAGAAGAGCAGGTTTCTCCTAACTGCTCGGCCATCTCTCCAGACCCAGGACAGGTGAGTTTCTACAGACGGAACTACAGGGATGGAGGGTAGAGCGCTCAGTGGCAGAGGCTCTGGATTCATCTTATTGTGGGAAAAATAAAGTGGCATTCACTGGCTGGTGTGGTGGTGCCCGCCTATGCTCTAGGCATCTGGGAGGCTGGGGCAGGAGGATCACCACGAGTTTCAGGCAAGCCTAGACTTAGATAGGAAATTCCAGGATATCTTGGGCTACCTAGTGAGACTCTGTGTGCCTCTGAAAAGGACTGGGAGCACTGCGGACTGGCAGAGAACTTGCTTAGTGCCTGCATGTACAAGACCCTGGAGTAAGAGGAAGGGGAGAGAGGAAGAAGGAATAAAAAGCAGCTGTCGCTCAAATAAGCATTAGTAATGTTAAATATTAACTTTATAATCATACTCTCCATCAGCGGTACCATGTCATCACACTGTGTTTTCTCTCTCCCTCTCCCTCCCTCCCTCCCCCTATCCCTCTCTTCCTGAGGCTTCCTCCTTTAGTGTAAGGTCATCCAGGTAGCAACTCTGCCACCCAGTGGCATATCTTTACGCTGCAATGGTTTGACTCCTGTAATTCCAGTTTAACTGATCTTGGCTCATGTCTTCGTATGCCTACATGGAGGGAAGCTGTCTAGATTTCCTTGTGACATTGTTGTTAAACAGAGTTTATAAAGGGAAAATGATGGGGCTGGAGAGAGGGCTCAGCAGTTAAGAGCATTAACTCTTCTTATAGAGGACCCAGGTTCAATTCCTAGCACCCACAAGGTGGCTCACAATCATCTGTAACTCCAGTTCTAGAGCCTCCAACGCCCTCTTCTGGCCTTCTCAGGGACTGCATGCAGCATGATGCACATACTGAGAGGCAGGCAAACACACATAAAATAATGCACAATAAATATAATAATTATTTAAAAAAACAGAAAAGGGAGATGAGAATAGTTTTGTTATTCTGCATGGGCAAACGAAAATGCTCGGTCCCCACTACTCATCCTGAACAAGAAGACCCTTATCATGGCTAACCCTCTCCTAAGGCCACACCCCCTTGGCCACCCTTCCACAGATGTCAGGCCCAGAACACAGTGACTCATGGCAGACCTGACCTGGGGCCCTGACAAGGAAGAACGGGCCATCACACTGCTGTGCCCACAGAGGCGCCGGGTACTTACGGAAGTATTTCAGGGTCTCTTCAATCTGCTCGGTTGTGAGGTCGATGTTGGCGTCTGGGGAAATGAGAGGTGTGTGCAGCCAGTCATCGTGGTCGTAACCATAGATGGTGTCGGCTCTCAGCTTGTAATGGGGCAGCTGCTCTTCCAGCAGGCTGATGATCTCGACCTCAGGAAGGTTGGTGCTGTTGCACACATCTAGAGAGAGGAAGACGGGAGATAAGCATGGCAGCATGCAGAACCCAGGTAAGGACACACAGGGGTCTTTTCTAATTTGAAATCTACTCTCACGGCTAGAATGAAGATGTCTAAAGGACACGGGGGTGCGGGCAGATACTGAGCGTAGCTTGGAATATGGTACAACCGAGTACAGTGTCCTAGTCAGGACGACTGTTGCTAGGATGACACACTACGACCAAAGCAGCCTGAGGAGGACAGGGTTGGTGTCCCTCACAGTCCCACAACACAGTTCGTCATCAAAAGCAGTGAGGTGGGAACTCACGCAGGGCAGAAACCTGGGGGAGCTGATGCAGAAGCCATGGATGGGCGATGTATACTGAATTCCTTCCCATGCTTTGCTCAGCCTGCTTTCTGTAGAACCCAAGACCACCTGCCCAGGGATGACCCCATCATAGTGGGTGCTCCCTCCCACCAATCACTAAAGGAAATGCTCTACAGGCCTGCCTACAGCTTGATCTATGGAGGCATTTCCCTAATCGAGGTTTCCTCCTCTCAATGACTTTAGCTTGTGTCGAGTAGACAGAAAACTGTCCGGTACATATGGTGACCGTGACTGACAGCCACTAAGTGTACATTCCCAAATAACCAGTAAAGAGAATTTTGAAGGATCCCAATACCATGAAATAAAAGGCGCATATTTAAAATGATGGATAAACCAACAGTGTGGCTGGACCACTGTACACTACATGCATATACTAAACTGTGACACCGTGCCCATAAACATGCATATTTATTATGAGTCAACAAAAACTAGTATTTTTGTTTTGTCTTGATTTTGAGACAGGGTTTCTCTGTGTAGTTCTGGTTGTCCTGGAACTCACTCTGTAGACCAGGCTGGCCTCAAACTCTCAGA
>NC_022012.1:93623409-93624648 GCF_000317375.1 Microtus ochrogaster | reverse complement strand
CGAGCACAACCATCACAGTGCTATCCTCACTACAGCTGTGCTCCCTCCCATGGCTTCTCTCAGGCACAGCTGGAGCATAACTCCGTCCTACATCCACAGAGCCTTCTCACACAGGTGTCCTGGACTCGTCCCTGGGCCCCACAGCTCCAGGTCACTGTGCTCAGATGGGAGTGTAGCAAAGCCTAGAATAGTACGGGCGGTACATTTCCTGCTGCTATGACCAGTACTGGATAAGAGCCAAGCTAAGGAGAAAGTGTTTACTTAGTTCACAGTCTGAGGGGACGCAGCCCACTGTGGTGGGGAAGACGTAGTGGCAGGAGCACAGGGTGGCTGGCGGCACTGCAGCCCCAGTCATGAAACAGAGGACAGGAACACTGGAGCGAGGCTCGCTTTCCGCTTTTCACTCAGCTCAGGAGTCCAGCTGATGAACTGTGGTCACCCACATTCAGGGCTGATCTCCAGCTGATGGACTGGGGTCACCCACACCCACAGCTGGTCTCCAGCCGATGGACAGGTGCCGCTCACACCCAGAGCTGGTCCCCAGTGAATGGATTGTTGCAGCCTACATCCAGCACTGGTTTTCCCCCTTCCGTGAGACCTCTCTGGAAACACCCTCACAGACACACCTGGAGGTGTGTTTCCACGGTGATTCTAAATACAGTCAAATGACGGTAAACCTCCCACACAGCCCACCCAAGCAGTCTTTAATTAGTTAAACAGCAGCTCAGGCAGTGACACACGGAATGAGGACACAGACCATAGCACCCTCAAGACTTTTCTACCCCACGCTTACACACAAGGATGGAATTCTGGCATCAGCCGTGAGCTCGGCCCACTTAGCAGGGAGCCTCCAAAAGTAACCTGCCAGGGCTGCAGCAGGGGTCTTGTCTGTGTCTACCTAGCTGGATTGAGAGGGTAACGACCTCGGGCTTTTACACTAACAATCAGTCTTCAGCTGGGAAAAACCAACCAGACATAAGCAAGCACTTGGAGTGAGCGGTCGAGGAACGTGGGAACCCGGATGAAGGTGAGGACAAGGCCCGTTCACCTTCCAGTGCACTACAGGTGGAAGAGCAGGAGAGAGAGAACACTCTGGAATATGGAACCACCTGCCACATGGGGAAGTGGAGATGCTGAAACAGGGAAGACAGGGAGGGTCCAATCAAAGTGGACCAGCCAGGTCGAGACCACACTCCCAGATGGGGGAGTCCAGTCAAAGCGGACCAGCCTGATCCAGAC
>NC_022012.1:93614027-93623118 GCF_000317375.1 Microtus ochrogaster | reverse complement strand
CCAGCCAGGTCCAGACCACACTCCCAGGAGATCCACCAGTGGCAGCAAGGGGAGGGAGGGCCTAGGGCAGGGCTTTGCTGGAGACCCACATGAGAAGAGCAGATAGAGCAGGGCCTCCCTCCTCCCCGGAGGAGCCAAGGTAGGAAGGCAGAAGACTGGTACTGGTGGGAGGCAGGTGCCTGTACAGCCAGGACGGGCGAACCCAAATCCTGCTCCTCTGCACCTGATGAGGTGGTCCTACACCATTCTCAAAAGGTATGAAATCATTTAAGAAAACACTGGCACTCTGAGCAGGAACCAGCTACACACACCCACCCAAGACTCCACCCAAGAGTTGTAAGGTCTCACTGCAGAACACTCCCAGGCAGGGAGCCAGCGTGGCTTCTCCAAGTACTCAGAGAAGAGTTAATGACTGGAAAGTAAGGCCGTGGGGATGTTACGGTGCTTGAGGGCTGAGGTTCAGCTCTGCAGTGGGGAGGTCCACATCTGGGTGCAAGGCTTCTCTGCCTAAGATGGGAAGGTCTCGCCCAGCACATCCCGCATCTCAGCTTGCAAAGCCGAGACCAGACCTGCCGTGTCCCAAAGGAAGGCTGGGGTTAGGAAGGTCTGTCAAGAACAGAAGCCGTGACTGCCCTCAGATTGCGACAGCCAACTGTCCTCAGGACAACGATCCTCCCTTCTCTCAGCTCCCAGGGAAACATCATCCACAACAGCCCACAGTGAGGGCCTCCTCTTCTCACGATGGCGTGAGGGCTCAACCGCCACCTTTGGGAGACTCCGCTCAGCTACTGTACGAACACCTATGAGGAAGGGGACCCGGGATCAAGACAGCTGCTGCCAGTCAGTGGCATCTTCCGGCTAAGCAGAGCTCTGATCAAACCAGCTCTGCACAGCTGCCCCAAAAAAGGCGGAGGGCGGGCAGTCTGTGTGCAGGAGGGCGGGCAGGGGCCCGCATTCCCACAGGATCACCCACAGCAAGCTGCCATTCTTTGGTGTCTCCACGATTGACAGTGGGGAAGGAGACAGCGCCAGGGCTGAGTGGGGAGTGGAAATCCCTTCTGAGAATAACACAACACTGAGCTGTCAGCTGCTTAGTCAGCGGGACTTGGTCTGTCTGTTCTTCCGGGACTGGGCTAGCATCGGGCATTTGCTCTTTCTGCAATGTGGCCAACCATCTAGACACAAGCAAAGTTTCAGTTGCCTTCAAAACACAGAAAATGAGGACACAGAAGTGTCATACGGGGGCAGCCAGAGAGTTCCCCTTGCCCTCGGGGTCAAAGGCTCTGGGGGACACTATGGAAATGGACACGGGTGTGCTGGCTGGCTGGAGAACGCACACGAGGCCTGAGGCTGGAGGAGACGGCTCCGTCAGCAAAGTGATGGCCATGCATGCATGAGGAGACCCCAGTTCAATGGACGGAAAACATATAAGAAAGTTGGGTATGGGGGTGCACACTTGTGATTCCAGCACCGGGGAGGCAGAAACAGGCGTGTCCTTGAGGTTTGCTGGCCGGTCAGCCTGGCCTGCTCTAGACCACTAAGAGACCCTGCCTCAACAGGGCGATGGTGTCCAAGGAATGACACCCAGGGATCTTCTCTGGTCTCTACACACATTTTCACACACGCATGCACCTATACATGCATGAAGGGACACAGAAAGCACCCACAAGAGTGTTGTGAACACTACGCCCATGGCCAGGTGCGTGCAGACTGTCCCACCTGGAAAGTGAGCACAAGCATCACAGGTGAGGAAGCTGAGATTCCCAGGAGCGTGGATGACCTTGGGAGTCAAGGTCAGGAGACTAAGCAGGTGACAGTCCAGTCTAGAAGCCTCAGCAGCTAACAGGAGATCCTTCTGCCACCACTGCCCACCTCTGGAAGCACGCGCATGAAACCTGGGATTTCCCAAGACATCACACAAAGAGATGGGTAGAGGGCTCCACCGTGGGCCAAGGAAGGATTGTTAGGCACATGGACAAGACTCCCAAGCTATATCCTTGCCATCTGTCCAGCTGCAGGCGCTAGCCATCTTTAGCTGCACAGGCAATGACAAGGGCATGGTCACAGCTGCCCTGCATGCCTGGACAGGGCGAGAAGCACACGTGGCACCTTCCATGTGGACTTGAGAGAGGCTCACGTGGCACCTTCCATGTGGACTTGAGAGAGGCTCACGTGGCACCTTCCATGTGGACTTAAGAGAGAAGCACACGTGGCACCTTCCATGTGGACTTAAGAGAAGCACACGACAGACTCCCTTAAGGGACACGATCCACGAACAGCTCTGCTTCCAAGCAAGCGGCTGAGCCCATGCCTGAAACACCCTTCCCAGCTCAGTTCCTGCTTTCTCAGGTGAGACACGCCAACCTCTGGTCATTCTTCAGGGCTCCCCACCCCAACACACACACACACACACACACACACACACACACAAACGCACGCACCTTTTTTTTTAATCGGCTATTTTAGACACCTCTAGAATGTTCACTGCCCATACGGCTGTACCCTAAAATGTCACTCAAATGTCAGCTTATATTTGCGAAGTCTTGCCTGACCGATTCCCCCAGGCTCCCACAGTACTCAGGACACACACAATTATACAATTCCAGGCAGGGCTTTCTCTGTATCCCCTCCCCCATTAGCCAAAAGCTGCTCAGGGAAAAGGGCTCAAGTCACAGCCCAATCTCAAACCAGGCCCAGAGGACATCACTTCAAAACTGAAAAGGCTTGGAAGTATTCAGATAAACAAAGAGAACCCAGGGCGGCTGGTGGGGCAGGCCTCATCGCCCACCAGTAGGCCCAGGATGAAGCGCCAGCTCCAACATGCAGGAGATGCAGCCACCGCTGAAGAGGTTCCCAGCTCTCTCTCTAGGACAAAAGAAAAAAAGTGTCACGGGGCAGTGGAAGTGCCCTGAATCTTAGGGAAATGCTGACATTGTGTCTGCCATGGACATCTACTCCCATGATCCTTAGGGAGTCCCCAACCCTAAGGCCCAGAGTGAACACCTTCAAAGATAAAGGCACCCCACAGAGCTGCAGAGAGAGAGAGAGAGAGAGAGAGAGAGAGAGAGAGAGAGAGAGAGAGAGAGAGAGCGAGCACAGGGCACCCCAGGGATTTCAGTCTACAGAGGTGGGTCTCTCTATTACCAGGAACTGACTGGATTCACACCCCATAGGGGGTTCAGGGAGCCCCTCCAACCAGGGATTTGCTCTGTGTTGAGGTGACCTACCACGTGCCTCTCTCTTACAGCAGGGACCATGGTTCTAAATTAGCATTCAAATTTAAAACTCAGAGAAACTTGGAAGTCAGGTTCTCATAACTGGGCAGTTGTGGCACACACCTTTAATTCCAGTACTTGGGAGACAGAGGCAGATGGATCACTGTGAGTTTCAAAACAGCCAGGCCTGTTACACATAGAAACCCCATCTCAAAAACAAAAGAAAACAAAGCAAAAGTCAGACTCCCCAGGAGGGGGCACTCCTTCTCTGTGGGGCACATCATTAACTGCTCTGAGGTGGCCACCCCAGGAGGAGAAGGGATGCGTCCCCAGGGTGACCTCCCCCAAAAGAAGGGATGCGTCCCAAGGGTGGCCTCCCCCAGGAGGAGAAGGGATGCATCCCCAGGGTTTGGGGCCTGTTCCTTCTGTGCCAGGCAGGAACTGAGGGTTTCTGGGCTGAAAACGGGATACTAGCTGCACAGCTGTCGGGGGGGCAAGGTACACAAACACTTCTAACCACTCCACAGATCTGTAGACATGGGGAAACATCAGGGAAGGAAGGGATAAAAGAGGGCAAAACAGGAAGTCAGGAGAGCAGGAAGAAGTCAGGGAGAACAAAGGGGAGGAAGTCAGTACCACACTGCCACCTGCTGGACAGCCAGCCTATAGCAGGGCTTCAAGAATACAGTCTGGAGGACACACACACACACACACACACACACACACACACACACACCCTAAACAAGGCTTCAAGAATACAGTCTGGAGGACACACACACACTCCAATCATACGACCAGCTTCGACCACTCCTGGGTGTTCAGGTCAGAACACCCCAGAGACCCTTGCACACCAGGGTCAACTGAGGCACCATTCACAATAGCTGAGACAGGGGACCAGTCCAGCTGCCCAGCATCAGAGGACTGGACACGGAAAGTGCGCTTTCTCTGCACAGCCATAAGGGAGGATGACGTCGTACCATCTGCAGGAAACTGCAACTGGAGACGATCTCACTAAACGAGTTAAGGGAGCCTCAGGCAGGCGATGCCATGTGTTTGCGCCCACTTTCGGTGCCTCGATTTTGTGCAGACCCTTACACTGGAGAGGAACAGGTGACACAAACCCCAGCTAGAGCTGTCCAGACCCTAGACTGTAAGGACAAAGCTGGTGTGTGGAGGTGGGAAGACTGAGAAGGGACTCTGGGGGTAGATGTGGGTAAACCTGTCTGGGGAAAGCGGCTCCAGCCCTGTTCTGTCCACACTGTGCCTTGTAACCCTATCCAAGCTTCATTTTCATCTATCCGGACTCAGTTTCCCTATCTGCAGAACAGCAGCATGAGGAAGTTGCTCTCTGTCCACCAGAAACCCCTCTGAGCAGCTCCAGAAAGGCCACAGTCTTACAGAGCACCCTCTGGGGCAGCCACTGCTGACTTCTGCTGAGACTCGGGATCTGAGTTTTTATACAAAATAAATATAATCACATACATGCCACAGTACACATGGGTTATGGTGATCGAACTTGTCCTCAGGCTTCCTGTCAGGTGGGTGCCCAGCTCGCCAGCTCGCCAGCTCACCAGCCCTCAAGTCCTTTGATTTCTAAGTGCTAGACTAATTTACACGTTTAAGTCCCCAAGGGCCAAATGAGACCAGTCTATACGCAGGAGCTGCCACCCTGCATGACGCTGCAGGCATTGGGAACACGTGATGCCTACACTAACGGAGACAAGCAAGGGCCCAGAAAAGAGCCACCCATCAGACAGGACCAAACTGGAGGCTCCGGTCTGTCCCGGTCTTTCCTCCCAGTCCGTCCCCACTCCACTGCTTATCCACCAAGTTTCCCTTTGGCCATACTGGTGAGGAAGGAGCAGCCCAGCCCCAAGCCCAGTCCCAGGAGGAGCGGACTAGAGGCAGCAGCCCCTCTCTGTGGTCTATCACTCTCGGCAGCGACTGTGACCGGCCCCGCTGGGTCCCTCATCCCTGCACAGACCTGGACAGGATGAAGGATGCAGACCCAAAGACACACACGACCCTGCAGCGCAGGAACTGCTGTGACTTTGCAATCAGTGTGTGATGACCTAGAACATTCTTATCTCGAAATCCTCTGGATAGTTGCCTAAGCTTCTGTGGGGAACTCTGTCTCAATCGTTTATTTTTGCCTGTTGTGAAGAGAGACCTCCTTATGTAACAAAGCACAGGTTAGCCTGGAACACACCATCCCCCAAGCCTGACTCTGGGATCCTGGGATCACACATTGAGGCCACTGGCATGTATCTTCTATAGCACAGACGTGGTGACTCCACAGATTACATAGGCTATCAGAGCCATCTGCTGTTTCAATCACTTCAGTCCGTAACAGAAAACAGCCCAGAAAGGCTGTGCTACCACACAGCAAAACGGTGGCCAAACACGGGCCTTGAGCACAGCCTTCTAGACACAGGCTCCTGCACCGTCTGAGTGGCGTCTGCAAGGCTCTGTGGAAACCATGGCCAGAGCACACAGCACGGGCGCTAATGGACCTCCGAGAGTGCGGGAGACTCAAAAGCACATGATGTAGGCTAGACAACAAGAGTGGACAGAGGGGGGAGTGAGACCTCGGAGCCCCAGGGTGCTGGGCGAGCTGTGGACCGAGCAGCTACCACAGAAGGCAGGACTCTGTATCTGAGGCACTCCATGCTCTCAGTACCCAGAAGAGTCTCCAGATCACAGGACAGACAGACATGTAGGAAACCAAAAGTAAAGGCCAACAGAGCTAGGCTGTAGGTAAACAGATGGCGCTGGAGAATTCTCTACAACATCTGCAGAATAAGCAGTGTCCAAAACAACAACAGTGGCCTCAGTTCAGGTGTGCGGATCTGCCTACCACCTCCAACACACACACACAACACACAGAAATGCACACACAAGCATGCACACGCACACACACATACAGGCCCTCACTCAGGAGGCCTAAGATACGTACCCCTGCCAAGCGACTGAGCTGAGACCGTCAGTCCACCCACTCAGTCACACTTAGAAACAGGTTCTCCAGTGTGAGGCTAAAGGTCGACCTTGGGCAACTGAGTGTGGCACTGCGCATGCTAATTTGTTTGCAACAGAGCAGGCAGGAAGAGCAGAGCAAAGGGAAGGAGGAGGGACCTGCGGAAAGCCTCCTCCAAAATGCCCAGAGCAAAGCAGATGGTCTCATGCTGGTGACGTGGCTGCCTCAGTGTGGGCAAGCATGCCCTGGAAATGTCCATGCATCGATGCAACCGGCTATTGATACATTTCCCTGGATGCCATCCTGTCGCTAGGTGAGAGGTAATGCATGGCTGGTTATGGATGATGAAAATGTCCAGCAACCTGGCAGTGGTGGGTGTGCAGCATTTTAAAGGCACTAACGGCATAGAATTAAGGGTTGAGGCTGTAGCTCAATGGTAGAGTGTTTGCCTAGCATCCATGAGGCCTTAGGTTCAATCCTCAGAACTGCCAGTTTAAGGCGGGAGAGGGGAGGTAGTACAGACTGATATTCTTTAAAAGTGTTCATTGAGCCAGGTGATGGTGGCGCACGCCTTTAATTCCAGCACTCGGGAGGCAGAGGCAGGCGGATCTCTGTGAGTTCGAGACCAGCCTGGTCTACAGAGCTAGTTCCAGGACAGGTTCCAAAGCCACAGAGAAACCCTGTCTCGGAAAAAAACAAAAAAAAAAGTGTTCATTGACAAATGTTGTGTGTATCTTAACACAATTTGTAAAAAAAAAAAAAAACAAAACCTTGTTCAAAGATGATAATGAGACACTATACATACAAATAGAATAGCTAGAATACAATGGCAAATAAGGGGTGAGGAGACCTCACGCTCAGGGACAAAAAGAAGACGGGATCCCAGAGCAAGTTAGCTAGTAAGACTAGCCGCATCAGTTAGCTCTGGGCTTGACTGAGAGACCTGCCTCAATAAAGAAGGTGGAAGAGCAACAGAGGACGATTCAGCCTTGGGCCTCCACATGAACGTGGACGTATGAGCAAGAGCACCTATACACACGTGTGCCCACACACACAAACATGCAAATACACACAAACATACACTACATCATACATACACAAATACACACCGTAACCCTCTCTTCTTCCTCCTTCCCCCCCAACCGCGCGCGCGCGCGCGCGCGCGCACACACACACACACACACACACACACAGGAGCGGGGAGGGCATGAAGAAGTTACACACTGGCCACGGAAGTGCGAGATAACAGTGGCTTTGACAGCACAGTGTATAATCTACTTAACATCTCACTGTGGTCTACACTCAAGACAGGTGGGCTCGTGATGATGAGCGTATCAGACCCAGTTAAGCTATGTGGGTCTGGTTTGGTCGAGGGAGCCTAGCTCTGTCCAATTATGAGAGAATCTGAAATCAAAGCTAAAGGTGACTCCACGGATACGGAAACAGCTCTGCTCACTGGCACACCCCCGTGGCCCACAAGAGCCCCTTCTGACCCAGGCAAGCAGGGTCTCCCCCCACACTACAAGCAAGCAAGCCTCAGCCCACATCACCCTGTCCCTGGATTAAGTTCAAGTTTCCACTGCCTAGAGACAATGTTAGATTCCACAGACCACAGGCTTGGTCCCCAAAAGCCCCCTCAACTCCAGAAACCAGCAACCCCCGAGTCCTACCTGTGCTTCTGGCCGAGGGCCTGTGAACCTGGGTCCCCACAGTCCACTTTGCGGGTTCAACAAATCTCCCTGAACAGCTCACAGTACTCACAGGAACACACCTTGGCTTATGCCAGACAGACGGAGCTACACACAGAGCAAGCTCAGCGGTGGCCTCATGCTGTGCATTCAGTGCCACCAGCCGGGAACCTCCTGTCCCCAGCTACCAGGAAGTGTGGAAACATGGACAGGACACTGGTCTGCTAGGATTACTCAACCTTTGCTCCCTGAGGCTGAGGGCGTTCCAGCACTTGGGAAGCTGAGGCAGAAGGCTGCTAAGTCTATACCACTTGTGTACCACCCTGTCTCCCTGGGAAGGACACTCACTGGTGACTCCTGAGCTATGTATGGGAAGATGGCTTGAAAGCCAGGGATACTGGGGTCAAGTGTCACGAAACAAGAGATGAGCTCAACAGTAGGAGCCCTTCACTAAGTGGCCAGAAAACACAGACATGCTGTAAGCAGCGAATGCATCCCATCCCTCTGCTTTCCTTTCTGGGCTGGGCTGCACTGCGAAATCACCTGCTGAGAAAGCACACCACCGTCCACAGAGTCCACAGTCCCTAAGAGCAATGCCTGAGGGAGAGGGGAATCTCGGCTGCTGCCCAGACAGGTTTGACAGCAGCCTGCAGCAGGACTTCCCAGGGCAGTCTAGGATAAGAGCACATTTCCCAACAGAGCTGCCAGTTTGCTGTCTGTCTATTTTGAGACGTGGTCTGACTATGAAGCCCTGGCTGGCTTGGAACTCAATATGTACACTCCTTGAACTCACAGAGATCCTCCTGCCTCTACCTCCTAAGTGCTGGAATTAAAGACATATGCCACCATGCTTGAGTAGCCACGCTTTTTATCTGCCTGCCTGTCTCTCTATCTACCCATTATCTATTTATCCATCTATTTATCTCTGTCTGTCTGTCCGTCCATCCACCCATCCATCTAACTGGGGGCACAGTTTGGCCTACAGCACCAACAAAAGTTATTTTATTAGATTATATTGTAAGTGACTCATACTTTGGTCACAGAATTGGGAGAGACAAAGACTGAGGCAGTGGAGTTGGCAGGTGCATCGGCCCAAGACGCTAGGGTTTTTCTGCAGTCTTGGTCCTGCTGGGGTATCATCTAGTATCCACCGATCAGTCAATCTAACACACCATCATCTATCCATCTACTGTCTAACAACCAATCAGTCAATC